>NC_133666.1:388825684-389125684 GCF_037893015.1 Macrotis lagotis
TCTCATAACACACAATATGGATCAAGGTACAACATGGAAACAAAGTAAAGACTGACAGAGTGCTCTCTTTGGGGGGGGAGGGGGGAGGGAAGCAAGATTGGGTGAAAATGTAAAACTTAAATAATATCTTTAAGAAAAATAAATTTAAATTTAAAATAAAAAGTGTCAGAAAAAGAAATCCAAGGTATCAATATTCAATTGCTCTTAATGAAAAATTGCTGTTAATCACTTTTGGTTAGAAAAATGCTAATTACAACAAATCTGACATTGGTTAACAAGTCAGAAAAGTAAAATTACTAGAGAGGATTGAAATTATTGGGAGACTAATGTACTGTTTGTATAGTTATTAATTATTGCAATCAATACGTAAAACAATTTGGAACTATGGCCAAAGGGCCATAAAACTGCTTAAATTCTTTAATTTTCCAAAAGTACTACTAGATTTCTATACCAAAGAGACCAAAGAAAATGAAATGGTATCTATTTTTGAGAAATATTTATTTCACCTTTTTGGAACTACAAAGAATTAAAAATTAAGAAGATGACTATCATTTGGGAAATGACTGAAAACGTTTCCTATATGTATTATAAGAAAAGACAATATGAATAGGTAAAAAATGGAATGAGGAGAACAAGAACATGATACACAGTAACAATAATAGTGTATGGATGATCACCTGGGGAAACTGCTGTGATCAAGACAATGTTCCAGCAAAATTCCAAAAGATATATCATTAAAAATACCATCCATCCCCAGAGAGAAAAACTGATGAATTCTGAGCACAGATTAAAGCATTAATTTTTTAACTTTCTTCATTTTTCATTTTTTGTGTTTTCTTTTGTAACATAATTATTATGGAAGTATTTTTGGCATGATTTCATATGAATAACTGATATACATATGTATATCAATTATGAATGTGAACTTGTGCATATATACATATATATATATATATACATATATATTGCTTGTCTTCAGAAGAGATGCTGAAGAGGCAGGAGGGAAGGGGGAAGTTTGGAACTGAATTTTTTGTTAAAGGATTGATTTTTTACATTTAATTGGAAAAGATTTAACTAGCTAAATATTTATTTAAAAAGAAAGATTAAGTGATCTCTTCTCCCTAAGATTTCTATTTTTCTATCCCAGCAACAAATTGTTCTTTATTGAAGAAAATTAGATCTAGAGTGAAATTTGACCTCTCTTTGTTCCTCTATATTCCAAAAATAAAAAATTATTAAAGCTTATTAAGAAGTTAGTATGAATATGGGAATATGTTTTCATGAATCGATGTGTTTATGTATCCATCTGTCTATATATCTATCATGAATTTATAACCATATGGATATATAACTGATAAAATACTGCTTGAATTTTTAATGTATGGGAGAGGGATAAATGAGAATAATTTAGTAATTTTTTTAAAAAGCTGTTAAAGCTGCTTTGTTTTTGGCAGAGAGAAAGCTAGAGCGAATGTCATGATTGTTGTCAACTTCGAATATTTTAATGTCATGTTTCTGTATCGCTCTTTGTTTTATTTTTCTGTGCTTTTCTACTCCCTTATACTGCTCAGGTGATTTGAAGTGTATGTTGAACACTTTCAATCTTGATTTCTCTTGAAACTCCATACTTTCCCTGATCCCTCACCTTTTCAACTACAGTCTTCTTTCCTGAGAAAACAGTTACTCCGAATTTTCTTTTTTTCCCCCTTTTCAAATCCATATTGGCATTACCTCTTACTCTCTCCTTTACCACAGTCACTGATCATAAAATAAGCTTTCTCCATGTTTTGGTTAACCCTTAAATATATGTTAATTTTCTTCTTTTTTTAAAGCAGATTGTTCCCCCATCAAACAGTTTTCATCCCCAATCTTTAATCTTTCTAAATGTGGTGATTTCATTTCTATTTCTTTCAAATTTATATTAGTCTCTGCTAAGCTTAAAAAAATAAAAGTAAACAAAAAATTTCACTGAACTCTACCACCCCCAAAGACATAATTTTATGTCTCTTTATTCTTTTTCATCCAAATTCTTATTTTTAACTTTCGCAAGGCAGAGTGGTGATGGTTAAGTAAGTTGGCCAAGGTCACAGAGCTAAAGAATTATTAAGTGTTTGAGGTTGGATTTGAACTCAAGTCCTTCCAACTCCACAACCAGTTCTCTAGCCACTGTGTCACCTACCTGACCCTTTCATCCAAATTCTTAGAAAAATCTCTTTATACTAACTGCCTCAAATTTCTCATAATTTGCTTACTCCTAAGAATTTAATTATTTGGTTTTCAATTTTATCATTCAACTGAAATTTTCCTCTCTACAATTATTAATGATTTCCAGGTTTTCAGAATTGGTAGTCTTTTTTAAATTATCAACATTCTTGACCTTTCTGCTTACTTCATTTAATAAAGTTGTTCACAGTTTCATTCTGAATACTCTTTCAGTGTTTTCTGGCACAATTCTCTCTTGCCTATCCTTTTTCTGATATTTTCTCTTACTTTTCTTTGCTTCCTCATTATCTGTATCATGCCTTGGCATTGTTGTGTTAGCCAAGATTCTATCTCGGACTCTGCCCTTTTCTCAGGCAGCTTCCCCTTTTGGTAATTTCAAAAGACACAGATAAAGTATTATATTTAGGTGTATGATGCAAGATCTAGTAGTGTCTCTTTCCTGAGTTTCAAACCCATTCTATAAATAGCCCACACTAAAAATTTAAAAGTGAATTATGCTGGAAACATCTTGAACAAGCCACATACCAGGGAGAACTCATTAAATCAATAGATAACTTGGTGGAAGTGAGATGGGAAATTTGGGACACTAATAAATTGTTGGTGGACCTGTTAACTCATCCAAACTTTCTGCAGAGCAATTTGGAATTATGCCCAAAGGGCAACAAAAATGTTTATACCCTTTTATCCAGCAATACCACTACTGGGTGTATACCCTGAAGAGATGAAGAAAAAGGGTAAAAACATCACTTGTACAAAAAATATTCATAGCAGCCCTGGTAGTGATGGCAAAAAATTGGAACTTAAGTAAATGTTCTTCATTTGGGGGAATGGCTTAACAAACTGTGCTATAGGTATGTCATGGAACACTATTTTTCTATTACAAACCAGGAGTGATGGTAATTCAGGGAAGCCTAGAAGGATTTGTATGAACTGATGCTGAGTGAGATGAACAGAACCAGAAAAACATTGTACACCCCAACAACAACATATGAGTGATGATAAACCTTAATAGACTTACTCATTCCTCCAGTGCAACCATCAGGGACAATTTTGGGCTATCTGCAAGAATTATGGAGTTTGAAAAAAGACCAAAGGGATAAAAAGTTATCTTGTTATGTAATTTTGCTATCTCTTATACTTTATTTTTTTCTTCCTTAAAGATATGCTTTCTCTCTCACCACACTCAACTGAGATCAATGTATACCATGGAAGCAATATTAAGACTAACCGAATGACTTCTGTGGGGGTGAGGGGGAGGGAAGCAAGAATGGAGGAAAATTATAAAACTCAAAATATATAAAATATTTCTAAAAATATATAAAAAAATCAATAGATAACTCTCCTCTCTCAAAGAACCCTACTTCTGAATAAGATAAGACTCCACCATTTTAAAAGAAATGCTTATTTTTAAATCCCCCCCCCGCTACATGCAAAAATTACATTTATTTCTAAAACTTGGAGTTCTATATTCTCTCCCTTCTTTCCAGTCCACTCCCCCTCATTAAGAAGCAAGTTACTTAGTGTAGGTTAAAAATTTGTAGCCATGAGAAACATTGCTATAAAAGTGATGTTGTAAAAGCAAATATAACCCCCCCACCCCACAAACTGACAGAAGAGAAATCTCAAAAAATTAAGACCATAAAATTATGCTTCAATTTACATTCATACACCCATCAGATCTGTCTTTTGGATGGATAGCATTCTTTATCATAAGTCCTTTAAAGTTCTCTTGGATCACTACATTGCTGAGAAAAGGTAGGTTATTAACAGTTGATCATCCTACAATATTGTTACTACTTTGTATAAGATACATTTCCCATTACATCTGCTCTGCTTGTGTAAGTTTTTTTTTCTCTCCTGGGAACATCCTAGTCATCATTTCTCACAACAGAACAGCATTTGATATCAATCTCAAACTACAAGTTGTTCAGTCATTCACTGAATGTAGTTTCCCTCAATCTGGAGCTTCTTATCACCAAAAAAGAGATACTATAAATATCCTTATACATATAGATTTTTTTTCTTCCCATATTTTATCTTTTCTGGAATATAGATCTAGCAGAGGCACTTCTAGATCAAAGGGAAGGTATGGTTTTACAGACCTTTGGGCACAGTTCTAAATTACTCTACAGAACTATTAAATCAATTTTTCCAACAATGTCTCGATTTCTTATATTCTTTCTGACGTTTTGTCATTTTCTCCTTCTTTCCAATCAGTCAATCCAACAGATATAAGATGGTGTATTAGAATTGCTCCAACCTGCATTTCTCTTATCAATAAGAGGTAAGATATTTTTAACATATATACATAATGCATTTAAATTGCTTCCATTGATAATCTCATCTAAAAACTGTTCATGAATCTAGATCATTTGTCAATTGGGGAATGACTCATTTTTTTAAAAAAATTTGACTTACTTATCTATGTATGAGAAATTTATTAGATAAACTTTTTCCAATATTTTTCCCATAGTTGCTCTTGCTAACTGAATTTTCCTCCATCCTATTCTCCCCAACCTCATTTATTCTATGCTCTCTTTTCTTTCACTCTATCCCTCCTCCAAGATGTATTTTATCTGAAGAAATTCTCTCATGATCTTCCTTATCTTCTATTACCTACATCCCCCCTTCCCCTCATCCCATTTCTCCCATCCCTTTTCTCTCCTACTTTCCCAGGGTCAGGTAGATTTCTATACTCTATTGAATGTGCATGTTATTCCCTATCTGGGTCAATTCTTATGAGAATAAGGTTCACTTATTCCCCCTTCCCTTCCCCCTCTTCCATTCCACTGCAAAAGCTTTTCTTGTCTTTTATGCAAAAAAACTTACCCCATTCTACCTCTCCTTTCAATTTCCCCCCAATGTATTCCTTTCTCCCCCCAACTGATTCAGTATTTTAAATATATTATACCTTTTTAATTCAACTCCTTTCTGTGCCTTGACTGATGGGAAGCTTCATATGAGTTATAAATATCATTTTCCCATGTTGTAATACAAACAGTTCTACATGATTTCCATCTACCCTCACTGTGCTTCACCTGAATCCTCTACTTAAAGATCAAGCTTTTTGTTCAGCTCTGCTCATTTCATCAGGAAAAATTTTAAGTTCCCTACTTAATTAAGTGTTCATCTTTTCCCCTGAAGGAGTATGTTCAGTTTTGCTGGTAGCTGATTCTAGGTTATAATCCAAACTATTTTGCCTTCTGGAATATCATATTCCAAGCCCCATAATACCTTAATGAAGAAGTTGCTAAATCTTATATTATTCTGACTGCAATTTCATGATATTTAAATTGTTTCCTTCTGACTGCCTGTAATATTTTCTCCTTGACGTGGAAATTTGGCCTTAATATTCCAGACAGTTTTCATTTTTATTTTTTTTAAGATTGGTGAGTTCTTTCAATTTCTATTTTACCTTCTGCTTCTAGGAAATCAGTTTTCTTTCTTGAAAATGAGGTATAGACTCTTTATTTTGGTCATGACCTTCAATTGATCCAAAAATTTTTAATTATTTCTCCTGGATCTCTTTTCTGGTTGGTTGTTTTTCCAATGAGATATTTCATTTTCTTCTAGTTTTACATTCATTTGGTTTTGTTTTATTGTTTCTTGTATTTTCAAAAAATTCATCAACTTCCCTAACTTTCATTGTACATTTTAAGAAGTTATTTTCTTCAGAGACCTTTTGTATCTCATTTTTCAGGCTTTTTGGCCTGCTTTTTCCATTTGACCCAAAATGGTTTTAAAGTTGTTATTTTCTTCAATATTTTTTTTGGATTTCCTTCACCAAGCTGCTGATTTCCCCCCATGATTTTCCCACAAGCTTTCATTTCTCTTCTCCAAATTTCCTCTACCTTCCTTAATTGATTTTCAAAATTGTTTTTGAGTTCTTCCATAACCTGAGACAAATTCATATTTTTCTTGGAGACTTTGAATGCAGAAGGTTTGACTGGCATCTTCTGTGTGTATATTTTGAACCTCCTTAGGACCAAAGTAGTTGTATATGATTGGATATTTTTCTTCTATTATTTGCTCATTTCCCCAGCCTATGATTTGATTTTCATTCTTTGTTTATGATGGGACTTTGCTTCCAGGATAGAGGACATATGACCAAGCTTTTGAGTATTTTTTCAGTTGTTTTCAGGAATACCCTCCAGGGACATTCAAGTTCTCAACTCCTCCAAGGTCTTTTGAGAGGCTCAAACTGCTCTCCTGACTTGTGCTCTAGTCTGTGGATAACCATAAACATTCATTTATGTCCAGGAACTGTTAGGAGGGACCCTGGTCTGCTGCAGGCGGTACGTTCTGGTGTGCTTCTTATCATTTTCCTGAGGTTGGAGAATCTGATTGTGACTTGGATCTGAGTATGGGCAAAGCAACAGAATCCTGCCTCAGGGATAATAAAGAGACCTCTGTAATCTTGCCTGATCCTTTTCATGCTGTCTATCCCATTTGTCCTTTACAATCCTGGATTGAAAGTTCTGGGAACCACCACTGCTGCATGAGCCTAAGTGCACTATGATCTGTTCCTTAATGATTGGAACTGGTTTACTCCAATGTGCCCTGGGTCTTGCTGTGGGCTCTTTCTAACCCTGGTGCAATTGATCCTGTCTGTGCATGTTGGACTGGGAAAGTTGTCTTAGTCTGGAAAATTGTTTCACTCAATCTCTTTTGTGGGATCTGTCATTATAGAATTTGATTACAAGCATTATTTAAAGTGGTTTGGGAGAGAAGTTGTAGGGAGTCCCTGCCTTATATTCATCATCTTGGCTTCATCCCTGACTCCACCACTTTTAAGGCTATTAGGTTTATAACATCAGTATTATTCTTGACTTTTCTCTCTCCCTTTCCCACTATAACCAGTCTATTTTCAAATTACAGGATTTTACCATCTACAACATCCCTGAATCTATTCCTTTCTCTCCTATCACACAGTCACTACCTTAGTTTATATCTTTCATTCCAGTTCTTGCAGTTGCCTTACACTTGGTCTTCTCATATCTTTTTCTATTCATTTTCTATCCTCTGGATATCTACATAACTTATTTTCCTTAAGAAGATGTAATCCCACGCCCTTTATAAATTCATGTACTTCCTTACTTATATCACAATCAAACATATATTTTTCTGAGTTTGAACTCTAAAAATCTCAAAATAACTAATCTATTTTCTAATATCATGCATTACTCTTATTTTTTTTATTTTTGCTCTATGTTTACTACATATATAGATCTCTATGTCTAATTATTTCTTGTATTCCAGGCCTTTGTCTCAGTTCTTCACCAAACAATAATTCTCATCATCCAGGATGCTATTCATTGACTATTTATTACATGAAACCTTTCCTTTTCCAACATATATTCTGGGGGTGGCTAGGTGGTGCAGTGGATAGAGCATAGATCTTGGATTCAGAAGCATCTGAGTTCAAATCTGGTTTCTGATACTTGATAATTTAGCTAACTTTGTTATCTTGGGCAAGTCACTTAACCCCATTGCCTGGGAAACAAAATAAATAAATGAAAACTATTAAAACAGAACATGGATTCTAATGCTTTGCCTTTCTATCTTATGTATTTGTTCCATATTTCTTCCAATTTGCTGATATATATGTAAGCTTCCTGTAAATCAGTATGGTTTTTGCTATTTTTATCTGTCTCCCTACTGATGACTATAGTCTAATATTCATAGAACATATACTAAATAAACATTTTTTGATTGATAAATGAAAGAAACATTTCTATTTTCTCCTAGATTATTTTTAACTGAATGTATTTTACTGTTTTCCTACTCTGAATTCTACTAAATATGTAATGCTATCTCTACCTATTTTAACCTGCTCTATTTGTTTTGAACATGGAAAATTCATCCAGATTCATATTTCAAGTATTAGTTTCAATCTACTAAGTTTCAGTGAAATCTATAAATTGAAATTTGAAGAAAAAGAAAGTTTTTCAGGATGTCCTATTATGTTCAGTTTTTTCCACAGACTAGAAAGTATATAAAACATTTAATTAATATTATGATATATCTATATTACATCCAAAAGATTAGCAAAGGTAGCAAAAATGGGGAGATTTAATGTCTGAAGATATTCCTTAATTGAAGGAAAACTAATGCATTGTTGATGGAGTTATGAAGTGATGCGAACCCTTTCAGAATATAACTGAAAATTAGCCAAAAAATAAGTAATTTAATTCTCATGAACTTTGACAAAAGAGCCTACTGCTGGAGAACTTCTCCAGAGAGATCAAACACAAAAATAAAGGCACAAAATAAACAAAAATAGTACTTTTTATAGCAAGAAAGACTTGAAAACAAAGTAGATATTTGGAATATTTTGGAATAATTTAGAGAGGACCAAGCAAATTATTAGTTAGCTAACTAGATACAATATAGTATTATGTAAAATCATATAATAACTAAGAGGAATATAAAAGAAAACATGGACACTTCCAGCCAAGATGGCAGAGAGAAGACAGGCAATGTGATAGATGCTCTCTCTTTTCCCACAGAAATAACATGAGAGAATAACAGAATAATAGAAATTCAATCAACAAAACACAGAAAGAGAAACTAGGAGAACACCTACCAAGAAGGTCTGTCTCAGGACCCTGGGTGAACCAGGAGACCAGAGCAGAGGATCATCACAGAGACAGCAGTCAGGGAGAAGCCAGAGGGCCAGCCTCAGCAATAGAGACTTCGGTGAGTGAGTGGTGGGTGCCAGATCCAACTTTAGCTGATGAGTTTTTGGCTGGGGGGGTGGGGGTGGGAGATGAGCAACAGGAGTGTGAGTTCCACAGAATCTCAAAGCACACTTGGAGAACAGCCAGCTTAGCCAGGAACCTGAGCTCCATACTTTCAGGAGAGCCCTTTGCCCAGAACAAACAATAAGCAATGTCCCACCCCCTCAGGGCAACAGAGTTCACTCAACAGAAAGAGATTAACTCCCTTCCCTCAAGGTCAACTCAGACCCTGCTGCTGAAGACCTCACTCTAGAGAAAGCAACCAGCACCCTCTACTAGCTGGCCCCTGGAATTACTAAGCCTAGTGAACAAAGCCTCTAGGATCTTCAAAAGCAAACCTCTAAGAGCCAGCGCCCCCCCCAAAACAAGATAAGAAGAGGCCAGAGAAAAGGGGGGCCTATGGGGAAATACTTAGAAGAGACAGATTCTAAACCAAAGAGATCTAGCAATGCTGAGGAGATATTAATTGGTCTCCAGACCAGAAAGACTTCCTTGAAGAAATCAGAAAGGAGTATAAAAATCAATTGGAAAAATTGGGAAAAGAAACTCAAGAGAAAAGTAACACATTGCAAGAGAAAATTAACATCATACAACAAGAAAACAAATCCTTGGAAAATATTATTGGACAATACAAAATGAGTATGTCTCTCTCAAATCCTCAAATGGGCAAATACAAAAGGAAAATGAATCTCTCAAATGCTCAATTGGGCAAATGCAAAAAGGAAATGATTTTCTCAAAACTACATTAGGGCAAATAGAAAAGTCCTTCCAAAAGAGAATGGACCAACTGGAAAAGGAGCTGCAAAAAATAAATGAAAAAATATCTTCTTCTCTAAAAAGAAATGGAATAGGCAGAAACTAATTACTCCAGGAGACAACAAGATTATGTTAAACAAAACCAAAAGATCAAAAACAATAGAAAAAATGTAAAAATAACTCATCAGCAAAACCATTGACCTTGAGAATAGATCAATATAGCAGAATCTGTGAATCATAAACCTTCTTGAAAAACACTGAAGAGGAAAAAAAAAACTTGGACTTAATATTACAGGACTTACTGATAGAAAATTGCCCTGATATCATGGAACCAGAGAGCAAAATATTTACTGAAGGAATATATCAATCCCCTCTGGAATGAGATCCTAAAATGAAAACACCAAGGAATGTTGTGGCCATCTTCCAGGACTATCAGATAAAAAAAATAATCCAGCAAGCACCAGAAAGTAAAAATTTCAATACCAAGGAGCCACAGTAAGTATTACACAGGATCTGGTCTCAGCAACTTTGAGGGGCTGAAGTGCCTGGAATATGGTATTCCAAAGAGCAAGGGAGATTGGAATGCAGCCATGAGTCCACTACCCTGCAAAGCTGAGCCTTCTATTCCAGGGAAAAAATGGGGACAATTGATGAAATTGGAGACATCCAGACTTTATGATGAAAAGACCAGAGCTAAATAGAAAATTTGGACATCAAATAGGAGGCTCAAGAGACACATGAGAAGATAAAACAAAACAAAGCAAAACAAAAACTGCTATACAATAAGATGAAACTTGCTATATACCCAATTGGGTGAAAGATTCTCATAACTCTTGAGAATTGTAACTTTATTAGAGAGAATATACATAGAGGGGCAGCTAGGTAACGCAGTGGATAAAGCGCAGCCCTGGAGTCAGGAGTACTTGGATTCAAATTCGGTCTCAGACATTTAATAGTTATCTAGCTGTGTGGCCTTGGGCAAGCCACTTAACCCCATTTGCCTTGCAAAAACCTAAAAAAAAGAGAGAGAGAATATACATAGAAATGATGGACACTCATAACTTTTCTGTGACTCAGAAAGAATGATTTTAAACCAATAGCTCCTTAAAAAGGGGGGGCAGTAAGTAGAAGGGAGGTTGGAGGGAGACTGAATGGGACAAAGCTCATTACATCAAGAGATACAAAAGACTCATTGTAATTGAAGGGAAGAAGGGTGGAGGTGAGAATCAACTGAATCTTCATCTCATCAGACTTGGCTTAAAGTTAACTTAGACACAATCAAGTTAAGAAACTTATCTTACCTTTCAAGCATTAAAAGGGTAAAAGGGGAGTGGGAACAGGGAGGGAGAGAAAAGGGGGTACTAACTGAAAGAAGGAAGGAAGAAGAAGTAAAAGGGAAAGGGGGAAAAAGGGGAAGGAGTATGATATAAGAGGGCAAATACACTGAAAGTGGTGATATTCAGAAACAAAACCCTGGGGAATATGGATAAAGGGAAATAGGGCAAAAATACAAACATAAGGAAGACAGCATGGAGGGCAATAAAGAACTAGTAATTGTAGCTTTGAATGTGAAAGGGATGAACTCTCCCTTAAAATGTATGCTGATCAAATAGTAGGTTAAAAACCAGAATCCCACAATATGCTGCTTACATGAATCCCATTAAAGCTGAGAGATTTATATAGAAGGTAAAATGTGGGAGCAAAATATATTTTGCTTCAGATGAAGTGGAAAACATAGGGGTAGCAATCATTATCTAAGACAAAACAGCAATAAAAATAGATGGTGTTAAAAGAGATAGAGAAGGGAACTATATCCCCCTAAAAGGAAAAACAGATAGTAAAGTAATTTCAACAATAAATATGTACACACCCAATAGGACAGCATCCAAATTCTTAGAGGAGAAGTTGAAAGAACTACAGAAAGACTTAGGGAAAAAACTCTACTAGTGGGAGATCGCAACCTCCTGCTCTCAGATTTAGATGAATCAAATCATAAAATAAACAAAAGCAAAGGAGGTAAATAGATTGTTAGAAAACCTAGATATAATAGACCTACAGAGAAAATTGAATGGGCATAGAAAGGAATATACTTTTTTTCCTACAGCACATGGCACTTACACAAAATTTTACCATATACTAGGTGATAAAAACCTAATGATCAATTGCAGAAAGGCAGAAATAATGTGATAAAAATCATATGCAATACTGGAGTAGGGACATATAGATGCAAAACTAATTGGAAACTAAATAACCTCATTTTAAAGAATGAGTGGATCAAGCAGCAAAAAATAGAAAAATAATTATACCATCCTATATAATGACAATAACAATACAATATAACAAAACCTATGGAATATACTCAAGGCAGCTGTCAGGGGATATTATATCTTTAATGCTTGCATGAATAAATTAGAGAAAGAAGAAATCAATGACCTAAATATGCAACTAAAATAGAGAAAGAACAAAATAAAAACCCCTAATTAATTACCACATTGGAAATTATAAAAATTAAAGAAGAAAAGAAGAAATTAATAAACTCAAATAGAAGAAAATGATTGAACTAATAAATAAAACCAAGAAATGGTTTTATGAAAAAAATGACATTGATAAACAATCTTCGATTTGATTTAAAAAAGACAGGAAAACAAACTGCTAGTGTCATAAATGAAAAAGGTGAACTCAGCACCAATGAGGAGGGCATTTAAGTAATAATTCAGGAATTATTTTGACCAATTCTATGCAAATAAATTTGACAATCTAAGTGAAATGTATGAATATTTACAAAATATAAGTTGCCTAGATTAAATGAAGAGGAAATTAAAAACCTAAATAACCCTATCTCAGAAAAAGAAATTCAACAAGCCATTATTGAACTCCCTAAGAAAAAAAGCTCCAGGACCAGTTGGATTCACAACTGAATTCTACCAAACATTTAAGGAACAATTGGTTCCAATTCTATATAAGCTCTTTGAAAAAATAGGTGAAGACTGAACTCTGCCTAACTCCTCCCATGACATCAATATGATTCTGATACATAAACCACAGAGTTAAAACAGAGTGAGAAAATCCTATCTCCTTGATGAATATAGATGCAATAATTTTAAATAAAATATTAGCTAAACAATTACAACAAGTTATCACTTGTATAATACATTATGATCAAGTAGGATTTCTCCCAGGAATTCTGGGTTGGTGCAATATTAGGAAAACTGTTAGTATAATTAATAATATCAATAACATACCTATCAGAAATCAAATGATCATATCAATAGATGCTGGAAAAGCTTTTGACAAAATATAGCAACCATTCTTTTTTTTTATTAAAGGTTTTATTTATTTTGAGTTTTACAATTTTTCCCCTAATCTTACTTTCCTCCCCTCACCCCCCACAGAAAGCAATTTGTCAGTCTTTGCCTTGTTTCCATGTTGTACATTGACCCAAACTGAGTGTGATGAGAGAGAAATCATATCTTTAAGGAAGAAACAAAAAGTATAAGAGATGAAAAGATCAGACAATAAGATATCAGTTTTTTTTCTAAATTAAAGGAAATAGTAATTGGACTTTGTTCAAAGTCCAAGGTTCATTATCTGGATACAGATTGTATTCCCCATGGCAGAAAGCCCAAAATTCTCTCTGTTACATTGATGAAATGAGAGCGTCCATCAAGTTTGATCATCGCCCCATTTTGCTGTTAGGGTGTACAGTGTTATTCTGGTTCTGCTTATCTCACTCAGCATCAGTTCATTCAAATCCCTCCAGTCTTCCCTGAATTCCTATCCCTCCTGGTTTCTAATAGAACAATAGTGTTCCATGACATACATATAAAACTATTTGCTAATCCATTATCCCAATTGAAAGATGTTTATTTTATTTCCAATTCCTTGCCACCACAAACAGGACTGCTATGATTATTTTTGTGTAAGTGATGTTTTAACCCTTTTTCATCATCTGGTCAGGGTATAGACCTAGTAGTGGTATTGCTGCATCAAAGGGTATGCACATTTTTGTTGCCCTTTGTGCATAGTTCTAAATTTCTCTCCAGAAAGGTTGGATGAGTTCACAGCTCCACTAAACAATGTAATAGTGTCCCAGATTTCCCAGAACCCTTACAACAATGATCATTGTCCTTTCTTGTCAAATTGGTCAGTCTGAGAGGTGTGAGGTGGTACCTCAGAGAAGCTTTAATTTGCATTTCTCTAATAATTAATGATTCAGAGCAATTTTTCATATCGCTATGGATTGCTTTGATCGCCTCATCTGTAAAATGCCTTTGCATATCCTTTTATCATTTGTCACTTGGGGAATGGCTTTTTTAAAATATGACTCAGTTCTCTATATATTTGAGAAATGAGTCCTTTCTCAGAAACATTAGTTGTAAAGATTATTTCCGAGTTTACTACATTTCTTTTGATCTTGGTTATAGTGGTTTTATCCGTGCCAAAACCTTTTAATTTAATGTAATCTAAATGATCTAGTTTGTTTTTACTGATATTCTCCATCTCTTCCTTAATGATAAACTGCTTCCCTTTCCATAGATCTGACAGGTAAACTAGTCCTTGATCTTCTAATTTGCTGACAGTATCGATTTTTATGTCTAAATCCTGTGTCCTTTTGGAACTTATCTTGGTATAGGATGTGAGATGATGTTCTAATTGAAGTTTCTTCCACACTAACTTCCAATTTTTCCAAAAGTTTTTTTATCACAGATAGAGTTTTTAATCCCAATAGTTGGACTTTTGGGGGTTATGAAATAGCTGATTACTATAATCATTTCCCACTATTGCACCTAGTCTATTCCACTGGTCCACCACTTTCTCTTTTTTCCTTTTCCCTTCCTTATTTTTGTTAGTTCCCATTTTTTTCTCTCCCTCCCTTTCTCTATCCCCCTCCCCTTTTCACCTTTTAATACTTGAGAGGTTAGATTTTTTTAAGTTAACTGAGTATGTTTATAAGTTAACTTTAAGCCAAGTCTGATTAACAGAAGATTAAAGTGTTTCTCATCTCCTCCCTTCTTTCCCTCTATTACCATAGGTATTTTGTACCTCTTAATGTAATGAGATTTACCCCATTCAATAGCTTCCCTCCTCCTGTCTCCTTCCTGTCCCCATTTTTAAGGAGGAAGTGTTTTTTAAATCATTCTATCTGAGTCAGAAAATACTGAGTATCTAATACTTTTAGCTAAATACATTCTATCTAATAGAGTTACAATTCTTGAGAGTTATTTTAGTCTTTCTCCCAAGTAGGGTTATAGCCAGTTCATCCCATTGGAGAGCAGTCTCATGGATAATTCATGAGTGTCCATCACTTCTGGCTAGGTATATTCTCTCTGTTCGAGTTAAAATTGTCAAGAGTTATGAGAATCATTTCCCCATGACTGGATATAGCCAGTTTCAACTTACTGGATAGCAGTTTTTTTCCTTTACTCCTTTTTTTTTAAATCTTTTCATGTGTCTCTTGAACCTCTTGGTTGATGTCCAAATTTTCTATTTAATTCTGCTCTTTTTATCAGGAAGTTTTGGAATGCTTCTATTTCATTAAATGTCCATCTTTTTCCCTGCAAAAGGCTCAACTTTGTGGGATAGTGTATTCTTTGCTGCATTCCAAGCTCCCTTGCTCTTTGGAATATCTTCTTCCAGGGCCTTTAATTCCTTAACGTTGATGCAGCCAGGTCCTGCATAAACCTTACTGTGGTTCCTTGGTATTTAAAGTGTTTCTTTCTGACTGATTGCAGGATTTTCTCTTTTATCTGGTAGTTCTGGAATTTGGCCACAACATTCCTTGGTGTTTTCATTTTAGGATCTCTTTCAGGAGGGGCTTGATGTATTCTTTCAATAATTATTTTGCCCTCTGGTTCCATTATAGGGCAATTTTTTATCACTAGATCCTGTAATATCAAGTCCAGGCTTTTTTTTTCTCTTAAATGTTTTCAAAAATTCCAATAATTCTTAGGTTGCCCCTCCATGATATATTCTTGAGGTCAGTGGTTTTGGTGATTTTTTAAAATTTTCTTCTATTTTTCCTATTTTTGATTTTGTTTAACAGGTTCTTGCTGTCTCATGAATTCATTAGTTTTTGCAGACCCCATTTTTTTTAGAGAGGAGTTTTCTTCATTTACCTTTTGCAACTCCTTTTCTAATTGGTCAATTCTAATTTTGAAAGAGCTTTCTATTTGACCCGTTGAAGTTTTGAGAGAATTATTGTCTTTTTGTATTTGCCCAATGGAGGATCTTAAAGAATTATTCTCATTTTGTCTTTGTCCAATTGATGATTTGAAAGATTTATTCTCATTTTGTATTTGTCCAATTGAGGATCTGAGAGAATTAGTCTCATTTTGTATTTGATCAATTGTATTTTCCAATTATTTGTTTTCTTGTTGCAAGGTATTCATTGACTCTCCAAAATTTTCCAATTGATTTTTAAACTCCTTTCTTATTTATTTCTGTGCTGGAGACCAGATCAGATTCCCCTCAGAGTTTCTAGGTCTCTCTGAATTAGGGTCTTTTCCTTTCAAGATTTTTTTTTCTATGGATCCACCTTTCTGCTGACATTTCTTCATTTTGCTAAGACCTTGAGCTGGGGAGGGGCTGGTTCAGAAGTGTGGTGTTGGGATCCCTAGAGGCTTTACTCACTAAATTCAATATCTCTAGCTGGCCAGTAGGAGCTTCTAGAGGATTTGCTTACTTAGTTCAATTTCTCTGCTGACCAGTAGCAGGTGCTGGTTGCTTTCTCTGGTGTTTCTGTGACAGTGATTGAGGCCTTCTCCCTTAGCCCAGGACTTCAGAAAACAAATCCTGAAGTAGATGTTCTTTCTCCTGGCTTTTCTTTCTAGGTTTTGTGGCTTGGATTTCTGTTAGGAGGGTTGTTTCATATCATAGATGGGGGAAGATTAGGAGACTTTAGAGCTCTGCCTGTCTTCTCTCTGCCATCTTGGCCAGAAGCCCCTAAAGCACCCATTCTTAATAAAAAACAATTGAGCATGCAGGAATAAATGGTTTGTTCCTTAGAATAATAATAAGCAGTATCTATCTAAAACCATCAACTTGCATTATATGCAAAAAGGATAGACTTGAGACATTCCCCAAAAATATCAGCGGTGAAAGAAGGATGCACATTATCACTACTACTATTCAATATCATATTAGAAATGCTAGCATAAGCAGCAAGAGAAGAAAAAGAAATTGAAGGAATTAGAATAGGAAAGGAGGAGATAACATTCTCACTCTTTGCAGATGATATGATGGTAAACCTAGAGAATCACAAAAAGTCGTCTAAAAACTACTATAAATAATTAGCAACTTAAGCAAAGTAGCAGGATATAAAAATAAACCCTCATAAATCTTGAACATTTCTATATATGAGTAGCAGGAAAAAAAGCAGAAAGAGCTAGAAAGAGAAATCCCATTCAAAGTAACCTCTAAAAAATAAAATACCTGGGAGTCTACTTGCCAAGGCAGACTCAAAAACTCTTTGAAAACAATTACAAAACTTTTTCATGCAAATCAAGTCAGATTTATATACCTGGTCAATCATCAATTGTTTATGGATAGGTGGACCTAATATAATAAAAATGGTAATTCTACCAAAACTAAACTATTTGTTTAGCACCGTACCAATCACAATTTTTCATAAAAACTGCTTTAATGAATTAGAAAAAAATTGTAAGTAAATTTATATGGAGAAATAAATTCAAAAATTTCCAAGGATTCAATGAAAAAAAGTGCAAAAGAAGACAGCTTAGCCTTACCAGATCTATAATTATATTATAAAGCATCAGTCCTCAAAACCATCTGGTATTGGCTAAGTAATAGAGTCATGGACCAGTGTACAAGGTGCAATAGCAGGAAATGATTACACTAATCTGTTGTTTGATAAACCCAAAGAGTTCAGCTATTGGGATAAAATCTATCTCTACTATAAAAACTGTTGGGAAAATTGGAAGTTAGTATGGAAAAAATTTACAGTAGACCAATATCTCACACCCTATGCCAAGACAAGATTCAAATGGATACAGCATTTAGATTTAAAAAACAGTATTATAAGAAAACTAGAATATCAAGAAGTAGTTTCCCTGTCAGATCTATGGAAAGGGAAACATTTTATGATTAAGGAAGAGATAGAGAACATCATCCAAAACAAGCTAGATAATTTTGATCACATACAATTAAAAAACTTTTTCACAGACAAAACCACAGTAACCAAGATAAAAATAAATTTAGTGAATTGGGAAACAATTTTTGCAACTAATATTTCTGACAAATGTTTCATTTCTAAAATATACAGATAACTGAGCTAAATTTTCATAAAAACAAGCCACTCCCCAATTGTCAAATGGTCAAAGGATATGCAAAGGCAATTTTCAGCTGAGGAAATCAAGGTAATCTGTAGTCATATGAAAAATTGCTGCAAATCATTACTTATTAGAATAATGCAAATTAAAGCATCTCTGACACACAACCTCACACCTCTCAGACTGGTCAATATGTCCAGAAAGGACAATGATCAATGTTGGAATTGATAAAGGAAATTTGGGACATTAATACTTTATTGATTGAGCTGTGAACTCATCCAACCTTTCTGGAGAGCAATTTGGGATTATGCCCAAAGGACAAAAAAAATGTGTATACCATTTGACCCAGCAATACCACTACTGGGTCTATACCCTGGAAAAATTATGAAAAAGGGTTAAAACATCACTTGTACAAAATTATTTTATAGCAGCACTGCTTGTAATGGCAAAAAATTGGAAATTAATTGAATGTCTTTCAATTGGGGAATGACCTAATAAACTGTGGTATATGTATATCATTGAACATTATTGTTCTATTAGAAACCAGCAGGGATGGGAATTCAGGGAAGCCTGGAAGGATCATCATGAACTGATGCTGAGCTAGATGAGCAGAACCAGAAAAACACTGCACACCCTAACAACAACATGGTGGTGATGATCAATCTTGATGGACTTGCTCATCCCTACAGGGCAACAACCAGGGACAATTTTGGGCCATCTGCAATGGAGAATACCATCTGTATCCAGTGAAAGTATTATGGAGTTGAACAAAGACCAAAGACTATTACCATCAAATTAGGGAAAAAATGTTATATTATTAAGCAATTTTACTATCTGATGCTTTATTTTTCTTCCTTAAGGATATGATTTCTTTGTCAACACATTCAACTGATATCAATATGTAACATGGAACCAATGTAAAGACTAACAGAATGCTTTCTATGGGGGGGGAATCAAGAATGGGGAAAAATTGTAAACGCAAAATAAATAAAATCTTTCTTGAAAAAATAAAAAAAAAAGAAAACATGGTAAAATATTGAGTTACTAAAAGGGAAGTATGTAGAACCAGGAAAACAATATATACAATGATTTTTAACAATTTATATGGAAAGTTTAAAAAAAGAACTGAATGTTGTATAATTAAAATGATTAGAAGCATAATGATAAAAAAAAGATTAAAGAATAATTTTTCTTCCCCCTAGTTTGTAGAATTATGGAACTATTGGATGGATGGGATGAATATGGCTTTATAAACACACACACACACATATTGTGAGCCTCAGATGTTTAGTTTCTTTCAACCTTTTTAATTAGTGGATTTATCTATTTATTTTATTTTTGATTTAGATGTTGGTTCTTTACTTATAGAGTAATTTTTTTTAGGAACAATGATGATGTTAAAAAGAAAAGATAACAAAGGCTTTTAAAAGATTCATCAATTAAATTCTGAAGCTTTCACTTACTAGGAAATGATGCTATTCAAAGCACTTAATCACAGAATTTTATGGCTGATCTAAGTTTTGCTTTACTTGTTTCCTCCTGCTATTCACAACCTTATGCAGTTCACTCCTTGCCAATTTTCCTATCTGTTATACTATAGAGACCATCCTAGTGCATTTATTCAAGCCAGATGTTTGTATTTCTTGCCCCTTAGAGACAACCTGAGCTTGTCGGCTGCTTTTCTCTAGTGACATAAGGATTAGCTGAAAGGATTCTGATTGTTTAGGAGAGGCAAGTGTTACTTTGATAAAGAAAGACATGAACAATCCAAATTTTTATACTGAATAAAATCACACTTGTCTAGTGCTTTTTTGACCATGAAGTTCAAAATTCTTATTTGTTGAGAATTTGTGAGACTTCCCATAAAACATCAGCAATATATATTTAATAATTATGATTATCATTAAGAGATGAAAAATTATCTTGATAAACATTTTAGGACTTGATTTGTTATTTGTAGAGTTAGCTATATTTTACCAGCAACTCACATTAAAAATTAATATCTATTCCTAGGGCGGAGAGTAATATTATCATTGTTATTAATCATTCATGTATTCTAAATAATTTATAATATACCAATAATATTATCACTAAAATATGTAAACATGCTTCTGTTAGATATTTAAAGATCTTCTCTGCCAACTGCAAATGACAAGATTCATATGGGGCACATTGCTCAGTTTCTCATATATAACTTTATTTGAATGATTTTGCTATTAGATTTAAATGGGGTCATTTAAAATGCATCTAGGTTATATTTATTGGTATATCAGTCCTTCTGTTATTTGGTCATTTATGGATAATTAATAGAACAGCAGATATTCTTCAAAGCAATGACAAAGTCCCAAATTTAAGCAATATAGTTCTCATGTTAATATTTGTATGGAAATGAAGAATATTGTCATTGAAGTTTTAAATGTGTGTTTATTTGAAGTAGAAAATGAACATTCTCTTTCTATCACTTTAAAAATATAAGAAGAGAAAATCTGACATCTCTTTTGTTTTTTGTTTAATGAAAGAGCTAAGCCTTGTACTGAGTTGTTGACTCAGTGCTTTTTCTTTTAGGCATAAATTTTGGGTGGCTTAGAGAAGTGTGGAGAAGTTATTGACTGATTTGATCATGTCATATAGTCACAGACTCTTTGAGATAAAAAAAAGATAGTCCCATGCAATTCAATTCAACAAACAGTATAAAGTAAATTATGCTAGAACAAAGAATAGATATATTTGTTAAAGAACCCCTAATCTAATGGAATTCACTATAATGAAGGGAGATTTAATAAAGTATTAAATAATTAAAATGTAAATATGTGGTATAGGAATTAGATAATGTAGGAAAAATATTTATGTTTGTAAAACCAATTACTTACTTACTTACTTCCTAGATGGTAAGAGTATTGTTATTTGTCCTTCATTTTTGAAGAGGAACATGCTTGAAGATTATGTATTGACTTGCAAATAAATTGAATTTATGTGCAAAATCATTCCTTTCCCTCTGGCCTCCATGATAATCTGAGTCTAATGGCAAGACATCCGTCAGCATGACTTGAGATAACTCCAGGTGTAGTAGAAGACCTTGGTTAGTTTAATCTAAGAATTCCCTAGATCTCAGTTTGTCTGGGGCAATGCACATTAAGTATTTTAAGTCAAGGTAAGAAGGACAACAAGAAGTATGAAACTATACCAAAGAAGCCAATCTTTTTTCTGAAGTTTTCATTATATGACATTGCCATGGCACTAGATTGCAGATCAATCTAAGTCCTATAAAAAGAAGAAAAAATGTCCAACTATATCTGAGACTGAAATTTTTACTCACACCTTGCATTATGTTTATATTCTTGGGCATACACACACACACACACACACACACACACACACACACACACACACACCTATATGAGAATTAAAATAGTGAGTGATCCTTTTTAATATTAAATATCAAGGCACTGGGGCAGCTAGGTGGTGTAGTGGATAAAGCACCAGCCTTGGAGTCAGGACTACCTGGGTTCAAATCTGGTCTCAGACACTTAATAATTACCTAGTTGTGTGGCCTTGGACAAGCCACTTAATCTCATTCGCCTTGCAAAAACAAAAAAAAAATATCAAGGCAGAATATGAACAAAGAATCATAGACGAATCAAGCAAAGGAAATATTTATAAATCACTTAACCCAATGTCTGATACATAGTAAGCACTTTAAAAATGTTCATTTCCCTCCATTCCCAGTCTCCCCTTTTTCTAATTGAAGATAAGCTCTTTAAGGGCAAGGACTGCCTCTCTCTGTCTCTCTGTCTCTGTCTCTGTCTCTGTCTCTCTCTCTCTCTCTCTCTCTCTCTCTCTCTGACTCTCTCTGTCTCTGTATGTGTGCTCCATGGCTATATGTTTCATAGTAGGTAGTAGGAAGTGCTGAATTGAGGTTTTTGAGTGGTTTAAAGAAGTAGCAAAAGATAAATTGAAGGCTCATTTTAGGCTCAATAGACTAGTGAGGTTCCATTTGTTTCAATTCAAAGTAATGATGATCAGGCAATAGAGGATTATCCTCATATAGATTATCTGATCTGACCCATAATCCATTGACAATAAGTTATCCCAAGTTCCTTTCAGCTGTTTTATGATTCTCTTCATTCAAGAAGCTGGAACCTAGTCAAATTTAAAAATGCTCTATGGCCTATCCAAGTAAGTATTACTCATAAATTTCAAAAGACCAACACTTAGAGCTACTTCCTAAATTCCAAACAAGTTCCCTATAGACACCAAAGTCAAGAGATTTTTAATGAAAATGGCAAAATTTTCAGTGCAAAATACAATCTGACCATGAGATTGGGAATAGATTTGAAATAGATAACTATTTCCTTGTTTCCTTCTTTTCATTTTACTTTTTTAATAGATTGTTTTTTCCAGTTACAATTAAGAGAATTTTCAGTATTTATTTTTGAAAGCTTTTTGGGTTCCACATTTTATTCTCTTTCCCTTCCCTCTTCTTTCTCCATCAGAGTTAGTAATCTGATATAGATTATATATTTACAATAATGCTTAACATAGTTCCTTAATAGTCATGTCATAAAAAGTGAATCATAACAAAAGAAAAAACAGTCATGAGAAAGAAAATAATATATAACAATTTTTAAAATGTGAAAATTTTATGCTTTAGTCTACATTCAAACTCCATAATTTCGCTCTGGATGTTAATGGTATTTTCTGTCACAAGTCTTTTAGAACTGTTTTTGCTCATTGAAATTCTAAGAGGATCTAAGTGTTATATAGATAATCATCACAAAATATTATTATTACTGTGCAATATGTTCTGGTTCTACTCACTCCATCAAGCATCAGTTCATTTAAGTCTTCCCAGTTTTTTTCTGAAATCCACTTGCACATGATTTTTAATTGGAAAACAGTATACCATCACATCAATATTCCACAGTTTGTTCAGACATTTCCCAGTTAATGAACATCCCTTCAAATTCTAATTCTAATTGTGTAAAAAAACAAAAAGAAATACTAAAATTATTTTCAAATGTGTGGGTCATTTTCCTGTTTGAGATCTCTGGCATACAGTCTTAGAAGTGGTATTTTTGGATCAAAGCCTCTTCACATATTATTCCCATTTGGGCACAGTTCTAAATTCTCAAAAAAGTTTGTATCAATTCACAACACAGCCAACAATGCATTAATATTCTTGTTTTCCCACATCTTCTCAAATACTGATTATTTTCCTTTTTTGTCATATTACCTTATCTGATAGGTGTGAGGTAGCAACTCAGAGTTTTTTTATATTGCATTGCTCTAATTAATAATTATTTAGAGAATTTTTTCTATGACTATTGATTATTTATTAATTGGAGAATGACTTCTATTATTATTAATTTGGCTCACTACTCTATATATTTTAGAAATGAGTCTGTAAAAATATTTCCCATCTTTCAATATTCCCTTTTGTTCTCTTTTAGATAATTTTTTTCAGTAACATGAAAAGATAGTTTCCAAATTCATGCTTTTCTTTTGTTTTTTGCAAGGCAATGGGCTTAAGTGACTTGCTCAAGTTCACAAAGCTAGATAATTATTGTATCTGAGGCTAATTTTGTACTCAGGTCCTCCTGACTCCAGGACCAGAGGTCTATCCACTGTGCCACCTAGATGTCCCCAACATTCATACTTTTGCAAATTTTTGAGATTCACATGTTTTTACCAACCTTCCTGTCCTACCCATACCAGAAGGCAACAAACAATATGATACAGTTGTACATGTATAATTGTGCTTAACCTATTTCCATATTAATCTTGTTGTGAAAGAACAATTAGAACTAGAGGGGGGAAAACCATGAGAACAAAAGAAATTTTAAAAAAAGAAGTTTTAAAAAGTGAACATAGTATGCTTTGCTCTGCATTCAAAATCCACAGTTTTTTTCCTCTTTATTTGGAAAGCATTTTCTGGGATTATACCCTATCACTAAACTATTGAGAAGAGCTTCCCATCCATAGTTGATCATCTCACAAAGATGCTGTTAATGTGTACAATGTTCTCCACTTTCTGTTCACTTCATTCAGCATTAGATAATGCAGTCTCTCCAAACTTTTCTGAAATCCAGCTACTTACGATTTCTTACTAAACAACAATACATTACAATAATAATGAACTATAACTTGTTCAGTCTTTCCCCTTCCATTGGGCAAACAAGGAAAGAAACCCTGCTATAATGAGTTAATGTGGGAGTTAGTATATACAAGATACAATTGGAGAAGAAAATGACATTTATAAGTAATTCCTCAGAAAAAACAGTTTGGCACAAAATTAATTAAGATTATTGAAAAGTTAAAGCAATAAATAATAAAAAAAGTTTTAAAATCTTTTTAAAAATGAAATGATAGCACTTTTTGAAAAAATGGGAAAAATTGAAAGCTATGGAAGAAATTATTGTGAATGCAATTAAAAGTTTGGCACAAAAGTTACAAACTAACTAAATGTAATTGAAAACAGGAATGGATGAAATAAAAGCCATTGATTTCAAGATACAAAAATAAATATTAAGCTATAGTCAAAAGCCTGAAAAAACAACAAAATACAAAATAAGGTATTTCATAGCCACAGTCATTGACATTAAATATTGAGACAGAGTCTAAGAATCATTGGACTTTTAAGTGCTGTAATAAAAAAAAGAGGTTAGATATATTTCAAGACATATTAAAAGTGTCTAATTCCTTTAAAACCAGAAGTAAAAGTTAAAATAAAATATATTTGAGAACTTAAAGGACTTCAGGACAAGATGGCACAGAGAAACCAGTTGGTTTTAAGCTCTCCTGATTTTCTCTCAGAACCAACATGAATCAAACCTCTTAAAAGATTTTGGATCAACAGAACTCACAGGAGAATAGAGGGGAACATCTCCAGGAAAGGCTTGTAAAGGGGTGTGTGGATCAAGGGCAGAAAGTAAGGACCAATGCTGGGGTAGTGAGATGAGTCCTGGAGACTGACCTGAGAGCTATGCAGTGGAAGCCATTGTGGAGAGCTCCAGTACAACTGTCCAGGTCATCCATTTAACTAATACAGTTGGCCTGGAAGACCTAGACTGTGAACCCTGAGTTTTTAGCCAGTGAAGTCCTGGAGTTTCTAACCAGAGTCCCCGTTGCTACTCTGGGAATGTCTCACTTTCACCAGCACAAACACAGAAACAGTGCCAAGTGTCCATACATTGTCCCAAGGCCAGGCTGTACAAGGTAAATCCTCCCTAGCACTGATTACCCACAGAGAGGCTCTGGCACAGATCCATCCCCAGGCCACTGATATCTCCAACACAGACTGTCCAGAAAAAGCTTCTGGTTCCTTACTGGAAGATTCACAGAGTAATCCCTGGGAGCTCATAACTCCTGTGAACAAGGTCTTAAAGGTTCTTGATATGGACGGTCTGTGAACCAGCCACTCACCTAATGTAAGGCCCTAGGGAAAGCTAACATCCAAAAATGAAGAAAGATCAATGCAAAGCAGGGTCTATTAGAACAGAGAGGTTGAAGATTCAGAGAAGAATATGAATTCGTTTCCAGTCTAGAAAGACTTGCAAGAGATCAGAAAGGGGTTTGAATAATAAATGGAAACATTGGGATAAATAATGAAAGAGAAAATTAGCATCTTACCAAACAAATGAAAGAATAAAACAACTCCTTTAAAAAAACAATTGAACAAATTCAAAAAGAAAATTATTCCCTTAAAAACACAATTGGGCAAATGGAAAAACATAACTCTTTCAAAAATAGAATTGACTGATTAGAAAAGGAGATGCAAAAGGTAAATGAAAAAAATTCTTCCTTTAAAAAAAAATTGGAATCTGCAGAAATAATGACATCATGATGCACCAAGAATCTGTTAAGCAAAATTTAAAAAAAATAAAAAAAGAAGAAAATGTTAAATGCCCCTTTGGCATAGCAAGTAACGTAAAAACAGATCAGAGAGAAAGTTTAAAAAGCACAGGATCACTTGAAAACTCTGAGTTAAAAAAAAAGCCTGGACTGCAGGATATAGTGAAGGAGAAATGCACTGATATCGTGGAACTAGAGGGCAAAATAGTCATTGAAAGAATACATAGATCCCCTTATGAAAGTGAACCCCAAATGAAAACACCAAGGAATATTTTCAACAAACTCTAGAACTATCAGATCTAGGAGAAAAACTTGTAAGCAAGAAAATCTTGCTGTTAATTCAAATACCAAAGAGCCATAGTCAGGACCTGACTGCATCAACAATAAGAGATCAAAGGCATATAATATGATATTCCATGAGACCAAGGGAACTTGGAATACAATCCAGAATTAATCATCTAGGAAAAAAAGTGAACCTACTCTTTCAGGGGAAAAAATGGATAAAATATATGACTGTAAGTCCTTCCTGATGAAAAGACCAGAGCTAAGCAGAAAACTTAATCTCCAAACAAGAGATTCAATAGATACAAGTAGAGGTAAGCAGAGGAAAAGAGAAAAAAATTGTTATCCAATAAGATAAATTTGGATATATCCTGATCTGGGAGGAGGATTCTCATAAATCTTGAGAATTATAATGCTATTAGAGGGAATGAGTTTAGGCTGTTACTGACTTTAATGGAATGTCTTAAATATCTATATCTATATCTATATCTGTACCTATACACATATATGTCATATGAAGATGTGCAAAAGAGGGTAAGAAGGGAGGAGGTGAGAATTGCCTAAATTTTACTCTCATCAGATTTGTCTCAAAAAGGGATTCATACACACTATCAGTTGAGTTTAGAAATTTATCTTAACCTTTAACTATTAAGAGGGGTAAGGGGTGGGGTAGGAAAGTAAGGACTGATAGAAGGGAAGAAAGGAAGAAGAGGGAAAGAAAAGGGAGCAGGTGTGGGTTGCAGGAGGTAAACACATTAAGAGAGGTGATATTTAGAAGCACAATATTGGGAAAGAGGGATAAGGTGAAATAAGAGAGAAAGACAAATTGAGGGGAAATAGCATGGAGGGTAATATTTAGTAATTATAACTTTGAATGTGAACGAGATGAACTCTCCCATAAAACAGAAGTAGATTGCAGAGTGGATTGACAACAAGAATCCCACAATATGCTGCTTACAGGAAACACATTTGAAGTAGAGAGATGCATATAGAGTAAAGGTAAAAGACTCAAGTAGAAAATATTATGCTTCAAGTGAACTGAAAAAAGCAGGGGTGCCAATCCTTAACTCAGACAAAGCAGTTAAAAAAGTTAAAAGAAATGAGGAAGGAAACTATATGCACTTAAAAGTTATCATAGAAAATGAAGTGATTTCATTCAGAGTTAGGACAACTGTATTAGTCTTGTTATGGACATGTTATCCCTATCTAGAGAAAGAAAAACAAAACAAAACACACACACACACACACACACACATAAAATATCCCTTCAGAATCTGATGAACACTTTATAATAATTATCTCCTATGTATCTCTTTCCCTTAATCCTCATTCCTCAAAACAAAAATGACTAATCTGAAAACATGTTTATCAAAAATATGCATGTGCATATGGGGGGAGGGAAGCAAAAATGGGAGAAAACTTGTAAAACTCAAAATAAATAAAATCTATCTTAAATAAAATACGTATGTACAATGCTAACATGACTGCTGGTGAGGGGAGGCAGGATAGGAAGGGAGGGAGGAAGGAAAATTTTCAACTTGAAAATGTATATGTACATATGAATGAAAATAAACAAACAAACAAATAAATAAATAAAAAGAAAACCAGAAAAAGAGGAAATCACTAAACTGAGTATTCAGCTAAAAAGTTAGATAAAAATGAATTAGAAAAAATTAGAAATCCCCAATTAAATGCTAAATAGAAATTCTGAAAATTAAAGGTTAAATTAATAAAATCAAAAGCAAGAAAATTATTGGACAAATAAATAAAACCAAGAGTTAGCTTTATAAAAAAATCAATAAAAGAGATAAACTTTTGGTTAATTGGATTAGAAAAGAAAGAAGAAAACTAGCATCAAAAGTGACAAAAGTGAATTCACCACCAATGAGGAGGAAATTAAAGTAATACTTCTGAATTATTTTGCCAAACTGCATGGCAATAAATTTGATAATCTAAGTGAATTGGATGAATATTTACAAAAAATATAAATTTCTCATATTAAAGGAAGAAGAAATTAAATACTTAAATAACTATTTCAGAAAAAGAAATTCAACAAGCTATCATTGAACTCCTAAAGAAAAAATCTCTAGGGTGAGATAGATTCACAAGTGAATTCTGTCAAACATTCGAAGAACAATTGGTTCTCATTCAATCTAAAATATTTGAAAAACTAGGTGATGAAGGAACTCTGCTAAATTCCTT
Organism: Macrotis lagotis; assembly: GCF_037893015.1. Classification (NCBI taxonomy): domain Eukaryota; kingdom Metazoa; phylum Chordata; class Mammalia; order Peramelemorphia; family Peramelidae; genus Macrotis; species Macrotis lagotis. The sequence goes on from NC_133666.1 coordinate 388,854,027, forward strand.
CTATAAATCCAATACTTAAATCAAGAAGAATCAAAACACAATTTCCCTAATGAGCATGGATGAAAAAATTTTAACTAAAATATTAGCAGAGTGATTGCAGCAAGTTATCACTAGGATAATATATAATGGCCAAGCAGGGTTTATATAGGGAATGCAGGTTGGCTTGGAATTTGGAAAACTATCAGTTTAATCAGTTATATCAACAACAAACCTAACAGAAATCATATGATTGTCTCAATATATACTGAAAATATAGCATACATTCTTAATAAAAACAATAGAGAGCATAGGAATAAATATGTTGTTCTTTAAAATGTTCAATAGTATCTTTCTGAAACCATCAACAAGCATTATATTGCATATAGCAATAGGGATAAGCTAGATAAGATCAGGGGTGAAATAAGGAGGCCTGTTATCACCACTATTATTCAATATTGTATTAGAAATTTTAGCTTTAACAATAAGAGAAGAAAAGGAAATTGAGGGACATAGAATTGGGATTGAAGAACTAAAATCTCACTCTGCAGATGATATGATGTTATGCCTAGAGAACCCTAAAAACATCTAAAAATCTACTAGAAGCAATTAACAACTTAACTGAAGTCACAGAATACAAATTTAAACTACAGAAATCCTCAGCATTTCTATATATTACTAAGAAAACACGGCAGCAAGAAATAGACAGAGAAACCCCATTAAAAATAACTTCAGAGAACATAAAAAACTTCAAAGCCTATCTGCCAAAGCATGCTAAGAATGGGAATAACTATAAATCACTTCTCAAACAGATAAAATCAGATCTAAATAACTGGGAAACTTTCAATTGCTCATAGGTATGCAAAACTAATATAATAAAAGTGATTCTTCTAGCTAAACTAAGTTACTTATTTAATACAATGCAAATTAAACTTCCAAAGAATTGCTTCTGTGAGCTAGAAAAAAATAGCAACTACATTCATATGGAGGAACAACAGGTCAAGAATATCAAGGAAATTAAGTAAAAAATGTATAAGATGGTGGACTAGTTATACCACATCTAAAATCATATAATAAAGCACCAATCATCAAAACTGTCTGGTACTGGTTAAGCAATAGAGTATAGATCCACAGAATAGATTACTACAAAAGAGACAACATTAAATCAACATAGTATTTACTGTTTGATTAACTCAAAGATTCCAGCTTCTGGGATAAGAACTCTTCAATAAAAGCTATTGGAAAAACTGGCAGATTTTATGGCAAAAAGTAGGATTGGAGAAACATCACACATTCTATATACCAAGATATAGTCAAAATAGGTAGAGGATTTAGACATAAAAGATAAATCTGTAAGTCAATTAGAAGAACAGAGATGTTTACCTCTCAGATCTATGGAAAAGGGAGCAGTTTATGACTAATGAAGAGATAGAGAACATCATTAAAAACTAACTGACTAATTTTAATTACATTAAATTTAAAAAGTTCTTGCATAAACAAAACCAAACCACTGCAACCAAAATTAAAAGGAACATAGTAAATTTAGAAATAATATTTACAGCTAATATTTCTGACAAAGGACTCATTTCTAAAATATATAGAGAACTGTCATATTTATGAAAAAAACTCATTCCCAAATTGATAAATTGTCAAAGGCTACAGAAATGCAATTCTCAAAGAAATCAAAGCTATCTATAGTCATATGAAAAATTACTCTAAATTAGTATTGATTAGAAAAATGCAAATTGGGCAGGTAGGTGGCACAGTGGATCAACCACCAGCCCTGGAGTCAGGAGGACTGGATTTCAAAACTGGCCTCATAAACTTAATAATAACCTAGCTAGCTGTGTGGCCTTGGGCAAGCCACTTAACCCCACTAAAGTGAAAAAAAAATGAAATGAAACAAAATTTTAAAAAAAGGGAAAAATGAAAATTAAAACATCTCTGATGTAATTCTTCACCTTCTCAGATTGACCAATATGACTAGAATGTATAATGGTCAACGTTGGAGGAGATGTTGGAAAACTGGGACAGTAATGCATAGTTGGTGGAGTTGTGAATTGACCCAACCATTCTAGAACACATTTTGAAATTATGCCTAAAGGGCCATAAAAATGTGCATACCTTTTGGCCCAACAATAGCACTACTGGATCTGTATCCTGAAGAGATTATGAAAAAAGTATAAAAAGCCCATTTGTACATAAATATTCATAGCAGCTCTTCCCCTATTGAGGGAGTGCCCAACAAATTGGAGTATATGTAGTGATGTAACATTATTGTTCTATAGGAAATCACGAGGGACAGGATTTCAGAAAATGGAAAGACTTGCATGAATTGATGTTATGTGAGATGAGAAGAACAAAAGAATATTATACACACTAACAATATGGAGTATTGATCAACCATGATGGACTTGTTCATTTCAGCAGTAAAAAGACCATTTTAAAGACTTGTGATGAAAAAAGTACCATCCATTTCCAGAGAAGCAACTGTGGAGCTTAAATGAAGACCAAAGTTTATTACCTTCAATTCTTAAAATTTGTCTTATGTATTATGTAGTTTTGTTATCTATTGAGATATAAAACTCAAAACCTTGCAAAAATCATTGGTTAAAAACTGCTATTGTATGTATTTGGAAATATAAAAAATATTTATTAGAAGGCAAAAAAACCCACAAAAGATTCCTTGGTCACTTTCTGAAAGAAACTCCCAAATGAAAACTCCCATTAATATCTTTGAGAAAGTTCTTGTTTTTCAGGTCATAGAAAAAAATGTATACTTGATGAAGGCAGAAAAAAAGAATTCAGTTACTGAAAGACACAATTAGGATCACAGCACCATCATTGTAAAGAAGTCAAGAGTACAGAATATATTATTCTATAAGGTAAAGGATATGGATTTTCAAGCAAGCATAAGTTTTCCAGAAAAACAGTATAAAGTTACAGGGGGAAGATTAATGAAAGATAAGACTGTCAAACATTCCTTGATAAAAAGGCAAAAGCTTTAGAGAAACTTGAAGTTCAAACACAGGAGTGAAGAGAAACATAAAAAGGTAAATATGAAAGAATAATGATGAAGGCCTATACAAAGATAAATGATTCATATTAAAAAATGTGGAGATGGTATATATATAATTCCTGAATCCCATCATCATTAATAGTCCATAGAGGTAATCCAGTTAGACTTGGCCTCAGAGCATTTGTTTAATCTTTTATGATTTTAATAAAAGAAAGGAAATATTAGGAAGAGAAATCTTTGGTGGGGCGGGGGGAAAATGAAAGTATATATGGAAAATTATCCCATAATAAGGATAAGAAATCCTCAATACAAACAGATTAAGGGAATGGGGAAATAACATCTAAAATTTGAACCTTATTCTCATCTGAACTGATTAAAAAAAAAGGAAGAATACAGACACATAGTGGAATAAAGTAAAGAATTTCACTCTAAAGGGCAATAGGAAAGAAAATGGTAAAAGGAGAAGAGGGAATTATTCAGAAGTTAAAAATCATAGAAGAATTAATCTTAAGCAAAATCAACTCTATATTCAAAAATATTGATAATACAAATGCAAACATTTTGAGTAGATATCTATAAATTCTAGAATCGAAGAATGAGTTACAGTACATATAAATGTTATAGAATTCTGCTGAACTCTTTTCAATATAATGATTAGTCAAGATTTCAAAGGACTTATGATGAAACATTTTATCTACTTACTCTCTGATAGAAAGTTGAAAGATTCACAATGCAAATGAGACAATGTTTTTTGAATTGATCAGTGTATATATTTCTCTTGATTTAATCTATATGAAATATGGTCTTTCTTTCTCTTATGTTCCCAGTTGGGAAAAGGTAGAAAAGTGAAAAGGCAAATCTTTGCTGATTAAACTAAATGAGATATTTGTTTTAAAAGAGGTTTGTGGGGCGGCTAGGTGGTGTAGTGGAGAGAGCACCAGCCCTGGAGTCAGGTGTACCTGAGTTCAAATCCGGCCTCATACACTTAATGATTACCTAGCTGTGTGGCCTTGGGCAAGCCACTTAACCCCATTTGCCTTGCAAAAACCTAAAATAAAATAAAATAAAAGAGGTTTGCTTCATATAATTTGATTGGCTGAAATTTCAAGAAATATATAGGTCCACTAAAAACAGGGATGATGACTCTTATTTCAGTTACATAGAATAAGTGGCCTAGAAAGATCCTGTTTTGCTATATTTTAAAAATATGAATGCTCCAAAATTATTCTCTCTAAGTATCCCATAGATGCTTCAACAAGAAAAGATTAATATTTTTCTGTTTGTACCTATACATGTGATGCATCGATATGGTTCCCACATAGAAGAGAATTACATGATCAATCAAGCAAAATATCATTCTTTTGCCAAAATTTTGCTGACAATTTTACTCATTTTAAAATTTTCTTTTGAAATTTAAGGCAATGAGATTAAGGGATATGCCCAAGGTCAATCAACTAGGTAATTATTCAGTGTCTTACATCAGATTTGAAGTCAGGTTCTACTGACTTAAGTGCCAGTGCTCTATCTAACCACCTAGCTGCTCCTCTAATTTTATGTTTTGTAAATTTTTATGACGTTTAGTGAATGACTTTCTTTAATCTCACTTTTCTTGACTTTCCTATCCTTTTATTCTCTATTTACTCTTTTTAATGGATATTTTTGCCTACCATTCTCCCAAATGACTCATTTACCATTTCTTCAGATTTTCTTTACCAAGTTACATGATTATACAGGTCTCTTGGTCAAGATGATGGATTCCAAACTCTGGGTCTGGAAATGTGTTTAAATAGGATTCACAAGTGTAGTGGAAGATAATTGGTTTCCTTAGAATTTGATGTATTTTTTTTTCATTTAAACATCTAATTCAGATGAATTGAAAGTGCCTTGGTTTATTTCTCCCAGAACCAGACTGACTTCAACTCCTTCTTAGGATTCTCAACTACCCTGAAGGGTTTGGGTCTGTCAATTCTCTACTGTTATCTACTGCTGTTTGATCCTTCCTACCTCCCCCTCCCCCGATATTTTTTCACTTATTAGCATTTCAATTATATTCAACAATTTAGCATTAGATATCTTTTATAAAGTGATAATTCAAAGACATAGCAAATAAATATTACTCCCCCCCACAGCTTTTCAACATATCACAGACCCGCTACAACCTAAGGAGCTTTTAAATGGTAGGGATTTTCATTAAAAATATTGATGGGTAAATTGTCTCAATTTCTATATATCATTGGTCCAAAATTCATTCCTGAAAATTACATCATCATTTGTTGAAATGTTAGGCTAGATTTGAATCTCAAAAATCATTTCCACAACTAGCTTCTTTTTCCTTAGTGTGTTGATGGTGAGTTACTTCTAAAAAAAGTGATCTGGAATCTGTTACATGAGTTCCCAAACCAGATTGGAGACCCCATTCCCTGGACTTCTTATAGTAAAGTATGAGCACACAGACAAAGAAGTTTCTGTTTCTTGGGTTGAATATGACTTCAGAGTGCTATTTTCAATGGTTTTGTCACAGTACCACAGAATAGCTAAAGGCAAATTTATAACTAATAAAGAGTAACTAAAATTAAAATTCGCCTCTATAATCTACAAATTTTTTTTCCACCAAATATTTTAGCCAAGTAGAAAGAATCCCAGAATACCCATGCTTGCCCCATTCTGTCCAAGGGAATTCCTTTATATCTCATGATTTTTTCAGAAGTGATGCAAGTTTTTTTTTCCATTTGGAGAAATGTCATTTTAGGTAGTCTGGACATGTGCCTATATCCATTATATTGATAAGGGATCTATAAGCCCCTCAAGAAAGACAAATGGACATAAAGTGTCAAACTCTAGAGAAGTATCGAATGAATTATAGAATCTGATGCTGAGCAAAGGCAGAAGAACCAAGAAAACATTCTACACATTAACAACAACATTGCAAGATGATCAACCTTGATGGAAGCAACTGCTCTCAGCAGTTCAGAGAGCTGGGACAACTGTGTTAGACTGGCTATGGACAGTGTTATCCCAATCCAGAGGAAGAAAGATAAGACAAAACAAAAAAAACCCAACCCTGCAGAATCTGATGAACACTTTATAAAAATTATATCTTATGTATCTATTTCCCTTAATCCTAAATCCTCATACTGAAAATGACTTATCTGTAAATATGTTTATTAAAAGTATGTATGTACAATGCTAACCTGACTGTTTGCTGCTGAGGGGAGGGTGAGTTGGGAAAGGAGGGCAGATATATATTTTGTAACTTAAAAATATACATGTTCATATGGCTGGAAAAAAGAAATAAAGTTTTTTTCAAAAAAGAAAGATAAATGGATTCATGACACAAAACATGCAATTATTTCATGTTTCTTCCTCATTAAAATGCAAGCTCCTTTATAATAGAGAACATGGTTTTTTCCCTCTCAATGTCCCCACTGCACATGGAATGTAGTAATCATTTGACTAACCAAAATCCTTTGAATCTATGTTTATATTTTTAAAGGCTTTGTATATTGTTCTTTATTCAAAAATATGTAATTTATATTTTTGTTAGTATAATGCAGGCCTAGAACATGACCAGATCATCCAAAATGGTCTTTTTCATGTGGAGGGGTTAGAATAAAGCTTCTGAGATAACTGTGAAGAAATGTAAATAAAGTACATTAGACATTCTGAAACTGGTTGCAATTTTTAGGTCAGTCTACCAAAGAGACCATATTTTTTCCCTTTTCTTCTATAACAGAAGGAGGAGAGATTTTATATTGGCAGCTATTGGGTAGCATAATAAATAGAAGACAGGACCTGGAGCTGAGAAGATCTGAGTTCAAAACAAATCAAATATTTATTAGCTATGTACCTAGAGAATGTCATTTAACTTCTGTTTGCCTCAGTTTCCTCATCTATAAAACAGAAATAAAAGTAATATTTACCTCCTAGGGTTGTTGTGAAAATTAAATGAGATAATAATTAGAAAGTGCTTAGCACAATGCTTGACACATAGTAAGTGCAATAATAAGGTTAGCTACTATTATTAATATAATTATAATTATAATTGAAATATTATTATAAATTATGAATTTTAGCAACTTCCTTCTAAAGTATCTGAGTCATTTCTTTTTTACTGCATTCATGATTGGGGAAGTGAGGTGACTTATTTATTCAATGGTCATATCCTTGATTTTGTCACAATAAATGATGATGTATTATCTCCATGTTAAAGAAATCTCATCCAACCTATTGTCTTCTCATTTTTTTCTTTCCCTTTCTTGTCAACACCCCAGTCTCCTACTATGTCATGACTTCCAATTACTTCAATACTATCCCAAGAAACTTTTCTTGTACTAGACATTTCTTCTCTTTTCCCTTTTTCATCCAATTCAACTTGACCCTGTGTCCCATATGGACTTCAGTCCATAATATCCTTTACATTTAATCAATTACAGCCTTATAAAACTCAATCTTGGTCACTCCCATTATTTATCCCCTTTGCTCTTATATATTTTCTGCTGAATAAAGGCAGAGAATAGTATCCTCTCTTACCAGGTCCACTACAAGTTTATATTACAGAACCCTAACTAGAAGAATTTACTTTTCCTCTCTCTATGGTATCTATTCCGAACCTTTTCATCTCTCCTCAAACCTCATTGGCTCCCCCTATTTCTGTTCATGAATCTGAGAATGTTGGATATTTTTCCTACAAAAAATGGATGCCCTGCCAACTATGAGCCCCTTTTCCTTTCTTCTTTATTTTCTATTGTTCAAATGCTTTCTAACATTATCTTCACTTCATCTCTGAATCATATGATGAGGGAGCCTCATTTTTCTATGGTTTAGTTATTTCATTTATACACTACTCTTTATTACCCTGTTTGAGGATTGCTTAGCAAAGATACTGGAGAGATTTGACTTTTCCTTCTACAGCTCATTTACAGACTGAAGACCTGAGGCAAACAGGGTATACTGCCATGCCTGAGGTTGCATAGCTAATAAATATCTAAGACAAGTCTTCAACTCAGGAAGATGGTTCTGATTTCTGGCTCACATTTTCTCCACTGCATCACCTACCTATCCTAACCTTACCAAGACTGAGTCATGTAGGGTCTCAATGTTTATAAAGCAATTGAATGTACAATTACCTTCTGGATGGGTGAGTGGTAGAGGTGGTTTGGATTAGAAGAAAGGATAACAGAAAGGAGGTCAATGGAAAAGAATACTTTTATCAAGCAAGAGTAAGGACCTAGTTCAAGTTATGACTTGAGATTTTCCTCAAATCAATTGAAAAGGGCTGGCTAACACATTTCAAGACCAGGGTTTAGCCATAAAAATACTCCTTTGGTGTATAATGGTTTATTCCAAGTTGAGAAAATTTTCTTTTTATGTGTCAGAGTAATGTAACTTTGGTTATAAATTCCCTACAATAATGTTTAATTGCATTACATAATGCACATTTTTAAGAGGGGAAATAATAAAGAAGTATTGTTATAGTTTCAATGTTTTTTCCATCAATTGCTTTTCAAAAGTTCTACAGTTGTTTTAGGTTATTTTCTAGAAAGATTTTTTTAAGCAACATAAAGTGAACTTTATTATTAATGTATGCTGTACCATCCTTTGCCTTGCTGTTCATTCATTCTTTAGTATGTTGTCATAAAGTGCCTAGTGGTATATTAGGGGGAAATAGAGAAAACAGAATTGTCTGAGTATTTTGTTTAACACATTTTTCTATTTGAAACCTAAGGATCTATTTTATTCTCAGCAAGATGAATCTCAATAAGAAACAGCTGCACAGGTAAGAAGCTGTTTTCTATATTCAAGAGCATAACCTCTGACCTATTCTAACAGAGGCATGAATTTATCGGATGGTTATTAAAAAGCATTTCATGTTCGAAACCTATGATGATGACATTTTAGCACATATGTAACCTGTCCTAACTTCTGCAGCACACACATTTCAGAACTACTATTTCACTTATCTCCTGAATCAATAGTTGGTGAGCTGTACATACCTTAGTCTACCAGTTCTTCTGACTATTGAATATTTAACTCTTGGTGGTCAAACTAAACGATGAAACTTTGTCCTTGGGTAACCTTATCCATCATTGTAAAGGCAATTTAAGTTTTTCATTTTATTCAGATGTATCAGAACTTATATTCCCTGACATCATCTTTTTTAAAAGCTTTAAAATTATTTTAATGATATCTTATTTTATTTTTCCAATTATAAGATATGAAAAATTTTCAGCATTCATCCACCAGCATATTTATGTCAGACATTTTTCTTCCATCTTCTCTTCCCACCCCCACCCCTCTGCAGCGAGAAGTCTAATAGAAGTTGTACATGTAAATTTGTGTTTAACATGTTTACATATTAATAATTTTATGTTAGATGAGTTAAGATTAAGGGAAAAGAAAGGAATCCATGGGATGTGAAGGAAAGGCATAAGATTTTTTTAAGTGAAAACAGTATTCATTCCAATTCTGCTTCAGTTTTTGTTTTTTGTTTTTTGTTTTTCCATCTGAATCTGGATGGTGTTGTCCAAAACAGGTCTGAGGAGTTGCAAACCTCAAGGTTGATCAGCTCACAGTAATGTTGTTAATATGTAAAATATTCTCTTAGTGAAGTTCCCTTCACTCAGCATAAGTTTGTGTAATTCTTTCCATACTTCTCTAGATTGCAACAATTCATGGTTTCTTGGATAACAATAATATCCCATAGCATTCAGATATCATTACTTGTTCTTCTATTCCCCAACAGATGGCAAAACCTCAATTTCTAAATCTTCCTGGCAGCATCTCTTAGACAAGAGGCTAATCCTTAGACTTCCATGATGTGAAGTTTGGTTTTATAAAAAGGGTGATTGAGGGGAAAAAGCATTCATTAAGCACTTATGTGCCAAGCACTATGCTAAATGATTTACAAATATTATTTCTTTTGATCCTCACAAGTCTGAAAAGTGGGTACTATTACTATACTCATTTTACAATTGAGGAAACTGATATTGATACTGAATATGTGACTTACTCAAGGTCATAAAGCAATTAATGTTTGAGGACAAATTGAAGTTCAAATCTTCATGACTGTAGTGCCATAATCTGTCCATTGAGCCAACTTCAGTCTCTGACTTATCAGATTGGATTTGTATGCTAAGTCTGTCTTTTCCATCTTGTGTGATCTTAGGCAAGGCAATTAAATTCTTTGGGACACTCAGTTTACTTATTCATGTAAATGGGGGCTTAACTAAATGACCAATGAAGTTCATTCCATTACAATCTTTTTCTTTCAAAGAACAAGGCTGGCAAATAAATATATTTCAGAAATGTAAATTCAGATATGAAAAGCTTTAAGAGAGGAATGTACTAAATGAAATGTAAACATTCCCCTTTATTTTCTATATCTTGGGAAAAAGAAATTATGGTAGTATCACTAAAGTGAGGTTCAATGACATTATGAGAAATTCATATATAGTATGTGAAAAATTTTTCCTCAAAATGTAGGAGAAAAATTGTAATTATCTTTGTTTTCTAGATGTACAAATAGAAGAAAGTTATAATTATGGAAGACTAATAGTCTGTGTTCCCAAGTCACATAGCTACTATTAAAATATATTAAAAATGAATTCAACTACACATTCAAATTTGATTCAATTATTTTCATTCACTTCAACTTTTCTAAAAGTCTTTTTAGTGAAAAGGCATTAATACAAGACCTGAGGCAGGAGGAGAGGGAGAGATAGGAATAAGCAAAATCTGAACCTTTTCTTCAAAGCCTAACATTTTAGTAAGAGAGATAAGATTCACATTAAAAACATGTAAAAATCGAATCTAATGTAATCTATTTACATAGTCCTAAGGTGTATGTGTGTACATGTGTATGTATTCACAAATGCATGTGTTTATGTATGTATGTATGTATAGAAATGCATTTATATTTGTGTGTAAATATATATACATTATATATAAGTATATATATATATATATATATATATATATATATATAGAGAGAGAGAGAGAGAGAGAGAGAGAGAGAGAGAGATTGAATGAGTGTTTAATGTGTGTAATCTTTACAGATATCTTGCAATAAAGGTTCTATAATTGTTATTTTCATTTTATATGTGAAGAAATAGAGACTGAGGTCACAAAAGTGTCCAGGGTAGAATTGTTTCAATTCTTCTTGATTTCAAGTCAAGAAGTTTATAAGGCCAAATAAGTAGTTAGCTTTACAAAATAAATTATGAATGTTCAAGAGACAAAGAAATATGATACTATTAGAATTCAGAAGAGAAAAACTTTCTGGTTGGTGGAATAGAAAAAGTTTGATGGAGAAGATAGATAATTTAGTGATAATGAGTGCAATTTAAAGTAGCTAAGTGGAATGTGGAGACTAAATTTGTCTTCCTTTCAAACTTTTGATGCAAGTAATATACTTGCATCCATTTTATTTTCACAAAATGTTATCAACAAGTAATGACTTGCATTGTTGGGTTAGTAAATATATACTATTTAACTGAGAAATTTGTATAGAACTTTTTATTTAAGGGAAAATTGTCAGTACAATTGTGTATGTGATTTTGAGGGGGAGAGAGAGTGCAGTTATTTTTTTAAATATTTTTCCTCAAATTATGTGCAAAGGTTTTTTTTAACTTTTATCAATTTGCAAGCTTATGCATTCCACTTTTTTCTACCATCATCCTCCCCCCTACTTCTCTATGTTAGTTTTACATGTCCAATCATGTTTAACATATTTACATATCGGGCATGTGGTAAAAGAGTAATTAGAACTATATGGGAAAAAATCACAAGAAAGAAAGAAAAAAAATTAAAGAAATTTTTAAAAAGTGAACATATTTTGCTTGATTCTACATTCATACTCCATAACAGATTTTCTCAGTATAACTGAGAGGAACTGCATCCATCATAGTGGATCTATCTCACAATGTTGACATTTATGTGTTCGATATTATCCTGATTCTGCTCCCTTCACAGAGATCATACAAGACTTTTCATTCTTTTCTAAACTCTGGTCACTCATTCTTCAAGATTATTTTTTCATATTTATCCCTCCATCTTCTATTCCCATTCTATGCATTTTTCTCTTTTCCTCTTTTCCCTCCTCACCAATATTTTGCTTCTAGTTGCTGCCTCTCTCAATCTGCCTTTTCTATCAGCCATTTTCCCTTTTCTTCTCCCCTTTCCCTTTTACTTTACTTTTTATTTGTATTTAACTTTAACTTCACTTTTACCTTCTCATTCCCTTTTATGAAGCTCTCCTTCCCCTTATTTCCCACTATCCCACTATTATCCAGATAGATATTGTCCAGGCTCTTTTTCTGATTATTACTTCCACATAGATCAGTAGTTTGTAAATTATCTCTACTGTCTATTTTCCTGGTCAATCATTTTTCCTAAGAAGTACTTTACATTTTTGCTATTTTTTCATCTTTTGGTTTTCTTTGATGGAATCTTGGAGTCTTTTAGACATTAGTTTCCATTTATTCAATTCTAATTTGGGGTATTTCATTTTCTTCAGTTAGCTTTTGTGTTTCCTTTTCCAGTTGGTTAGTTTAGAGAGTACAAGTCTTAATGGGAGATGGCATATGTAGAGAATTTTAACCTCGAATTTGAGGTTGGATAGGAAAACATTGATGTATTTTCTTAGGTGTTAAATTCATAAGAAGTAAAATTTGAAATGCAAATGTTTCCAGTATTTCCCATGATAGCCAGAGAGAGAGAGAGAGAGAGAGAGAGAGAGAGAGAGAGAGAGAGAATCAATGATTCAATTATTTACTGATCAATTACTATCCTTAACTAAAATAAGATAGCTTAATAGATCATAATCTTTTCATTTGCGCATTTATATTGAAATTTTAAAATAATATTCAGCAAAACAATTTAAGGCCAATTTGAGGTAAAAAACTATAGTATATGGAAAATCTCTAGATCACTATGATTGCTTACTATGATATTAAGAGGTTTAATTTTGCTGAGCTTTAGACATTATTTAGCCCTACAGTGTCTCCATATGGTGAGGGAACGAGTTGTTAAAGAGGATGTTTTATGAATGTAAAATGAAATAATATCTCCTTCCTCATGTTCTATGTCAATGTTTGATGTTTATCTTCACATCTATCATAATAAATGTGATCTGGGATGTTGCTGGAAGCAATGGAAAAGGAATTATATATATTATATATACAAATATTATATATATATATATATATATCATGACTGTAATTATGTAACCATTCTGTGATACTTAACAACATTTAAAATATGCTTATTATCATACTACAAAAGAATCTATAATTTCTTCAGTAAAGTACTCCCTCTGCCAATTCAATTCTACAAGTATACATAAGTCTATTGAATGCCAGAACCTGAGTTACTATCATTAAAAAATCTCTTCTCTTGAAAAATATGGTATTCTACTAGGTGAAGAACTATATATACATAACTAAATACAGAGTAATTTGGGGTGAAAAATTTTGGTGAGACCCTTTGCTATCTGACTTCTGACCTCTGTTCAATTGAAAAATGCTCTCTTCAAAGTTACCAGTGGTCTCTTAAATGTCAAATCTAAAGTCCTTTTCTCAAACCTTATCCTTCTTAGTACATTTGTTCCATTTGAAACTGATCCTTTCATTCTGGGTGCTTCTTCATGGCGCTGTTCTCATCTAGTTTTCTTTCTACCTAATTGTTCTCCTCAATTTCTTTAGTTGGTTCTTCACCCATATATCATGACTATTAACTCAGAACATGTTGTGAATATACAGAGCTCTGTCCTAGGTTTTTTTTTTTTCCCTCATTCAATATTAACTCACTTAGTGATAGTATCAACTTTCCATCAGTTTAGTTATCTTTATGCAGATAATTGCCAGAACTCTTTGTTTAACTTTAATCTCCTCCATGATTCAGTCTCATTCCATATATTTCACTTTGTTTATCTTTAACTTGATTTCTCAGAGGCATTTCATACTAATCATGCCTTAATTTTTTTTTACCTTCTAGACCCTTCCCTCTTCTTACTTTTGCTACTAATATTATAGGAAAACACCATCCTGTCCTTCACTCAGTCTTTCATTCTTGTATCCTTTTTATAACTCTTGATTCTTCAGTCTCATTCAGTTCACATATCCAGTGTCTCTTATAGGTGTCCTCTCTATATGACCACCATCTTTGTTCAGATATTCATCTTCTTTCTACTGGACTATTGAAGTTGTTTTCTAATTCATCTCCTTACCTTAATTCTCTCCCCATTCTGATCTATTCTCCACTCAGCTACCCAATTAACTTTCCTTAAGCACAGATTCAACCATGTCACCTTCTCTAACCCCCCCAACTCAATAAAATTTAGGGGTATCCTATTATCTGATATATCAGAAAAGGGTTGTGTTTGACATTAAAGTCAATTCTCTGACTTAAAAGGAATTGCTGTTCACATTAAGAGATAATAGTTTTAAATTTCATAAAGTTCATATGTAAAGTTCAACTATTGAAACTGTTTGTAAATTCAGTGTGTGGCTATGTAAGAGAAGATCTTCCCAGTTTCAGTGTAGTGTGAATCAACAGCTGAGCACTGAAAAAAGAATCATTTCCTGTTGTGCTTGTGCTCCTGAAATTAACTGTAATGCAGCATCATCACATAATATATATATATATATATATATATATATATATATATATATATATATATATATATATAAAACATATCTCCTGACACTTAAGCCAACTCTCTCATCACTATGCCTAGCTACATTTCTCAAATCTCCATAATGAACTATGTACATACATATGTATCTGTGTTTGGTGTATGAATAGGTTTAGGTGAGATGACAAGTTTGACTTAAATATGAGTTACAAGTGAGAAGAAGAAAAAACCATATTTATACTCATAAATTCCTAAATTTAAAAGGAGTCATAGTATTGATGGATGATATAACATGGAATAATCACCCATCATTGTAACACAACTTATATATTGTAACCACCAGACAATAGAAACATTTTGATAAACATTTACTGTTGTCTGAATTGCTCACTCTATTATGTGATGATGCTGCATTTCTAAATATACTTTGACGGAACCTCAGAGACTATTTAGTTTGTCCCACATCTAAATAGTAATATTAGCTATAATAAACCTGATAAGTGGTCATATAGTTTCTGATAACACACTTCTGATAAGGAAGAACCCTCTTCCTCTGTGAACAGTCTAGTCCACTTTGGTATCACTCTTCATTTCAGAAAGACTTTCCTAACTAGAGTAGAAGAAACATAAATTAATTTTCTTTTTGAATATTGGCAATAGATAATGTAGTGAATTTAATGTGATCCAGAGCAAAAATAAAAAAAATCTTTACTATTAATAAGACATATGATCTCATTTTAAATTTCCATTTGAAAGACATTGTAAATGTCAGAGGTGAGACTCCTAAGCATATTGATTCATTCTGTGGACACATTCTCTCTACAAAATTTCATTTCCACAGTGATGAAGAAGCAATACCCAGATAACAGATTGTTAAAAACATATATCATATTGTTTGATACAGCTGGCAAATTTCATAGAAAAAAAACAAAAGAATACTTATGTAGCATTGAAAAGATTAGTATTTGAGGCATAGTTTAACTACTTAGTAACACTTTCTCTTTTTGGTCCTCATTTCTCTCAGATGTAAAAATGATTAGGCTTTTTCCCTAAAATAAGACAAAAATAGAAATATCTATATATACTAATGTTTTCATGGTTGTACATTCTGCAGGAGGAAAAAATTGAAGACAAAATAAGTGATTATTGATTGGTCGATGACAACAACTTGTACTTTAAGAATGTAATAAACTCCTAGTTTTTCATAAGAAAAGGCAACATGGAAAGTCCCATTAAAACTGATGCAAGAGGGCAGCTAAGTGGCACAGTGGATAGAGCACTGGCCCTGGAGTCAGGAGTAGCTGATTTCAAATCTGACTTTAGACACTTAATAATTACCTAGTTGTGTGGCCTTGGGCAAGACACTTAACCCCACTGCCTTGCCAAAAATAAAAAAAACAACAAATAAAAAAAACAACCTGATGCAAGAATTTAGGGGAGATAAGAACAATGACTTCAACAATTTAAATAAAACCAACACTGTGAGTCAGTCCAGGCTTGAGCATTTTTAACTTTTCATGGTCCATAGGAAAAAGTGATGGATTATAACTCTTGTCTCTATGTTGAGAAAGGAGGGATGAAGTGATCATGGTGTTGATTTTCTTTAAGTGGTTGTCAGTTCCTGCACAGCTAGGTCCCAATTAATGCAAATAATGCAATTTTTAGAAATCTTCATTATTCAAATTTTCACTTTTCTGTTAAACTGTGATTAATTACCTTATTTTACATAAATATAACTTCAAATAGTGTGTATTTGAATATATATATATATATATATATAAAATTCCTTCAGAGATTTCATTATTTACTTTAATTGTGACTTAGCTGCATGTAATGAAATATTACTAGGAAATAATTATCACATTAAAAGATGTTTTTGCATGATTTGTCTTATTTTATGCTTTTCATTTTAATGGAATTGGATTTAATTGGAGCTATGTTACATATATTATGTGATGATGCTCCATTTCTAAATATTCTCCGCCTCCTCCTCCATTTCAATTTCCAATTAAATTAATTTAAATGCCCTCATTCTATTTTCAAATTCGCAATCTTATAATAAAATGCAGAATTCTTGAGAGCAGAGATTATTTCATATTTTGCCTTTGTGTTCTTAGTATCTACCACAGTGCCTGGCACACAGTGGGTGCTTAAATGCTTCTTTATTGATTAATGTAAGCCAGTTTACTCATCTAAACAAGACTTACTTCTGCTAATAATATCTTTTCCTCTTCCTTCCACAAATTATAGAGGTCAAAAAGGGCTGATACACTTCAAAGCTAGTACTCTCCAAATATACGTTTTTTTCCCCCATTGTATCAAAATTCTGAAGGTATAATGCAGAAACACATAAGTTTTAATTTTCAATATGTTACTCACATACCACAATCAGAAAATATTAAGGATCATGATCCTATATAACAACCTTGTGCACATCAGCAACCTTTCAAATATAACAGCTTTTGAAGTCAATGCTTCCACAAAGAATATCAGTCTTCAAAGGCCTACAAAAATCTACCTGTACTAAAATATCTCCTTGGTGAGATTTTTAGGATGTCTGAATATTTTAACACTGAAAGGGACATGCAAAGCAAGGAAATATCCAGAAGGTTCAATGGGGAGACACCATTACCAATATCAATAATATAACTGACATTTAAATAACATTTTAAGATTTTCAAAACACTTTTCATAATTCATATCATTTCCTTGGAGCCTCAGAACAACTCTGTAAGGTAAGTATGAAAAATATTATTTATGTATATTTGGGTTTGTTTTTTTGGCAAGGCAATGACTTGCCCAAGGTCACACAGCTTGGAAATTATTACGTGCATGAAGTCGTATTGAACTCAGATCCTCCTGACTCCAGGGCCGAGCTTTATCTACTGCGCTACCTAATTGCTCCATTAAAGATATTATTTTATCCTTTGTACTAATTGTAGAGACTGAGGCTAAAGGAAATAACTGGTCCATGGTAACACATGGATTAGAGGGGAAAAATTTGAATCTAGTTTTACCTGATTCCAAGTCTAGCCTTTTATCAATTATGTCTCACTATTATCAATATATTAACCGAAAGGTTAGCATACTAAATAATTGTAATATATGATCATATAGTTAATGCTCAGCAGAGCATTGTGGAATGTGCAAACAAGCATGCAAAAAAAGATCTGATGCTTTTACTCTGATCTTTACTTAGTAATTTACCTTACTTTCTCACTTTTTCATCATATAATGGATCTGTTACTTGTCATTCTTTGAGGTATGTCATGAAGATTAATTAGTTTGCATTTTTAAAGAACTTCAAAAAATAAGTCATTGCAGTTGTCAGGTGGAATTTCTACTTTGGAGAGACAGAGAGAGAGAAAGAGAGAGAGGGAGAGAGAGAGAGAGAGAGAGAGAGAGAGAGAGAGAGAGAGAGACAGAGACAGAGACAGAGACAGAGACAGAGACAGAGACAGAGACAGAAAGAGACAGAGAGAGAATACTTTAAAGGACCAGAAAGTGTTAGGATATGGCTGTCTTATAAAGTATACATCAAAGAAGGAACAAACTTTTCAGTGGTGGCCAAGTCAAAAAAAGGATAGAATCCTGCTAAATCAGAGAAGAATGCTACTGAACCATACCTCTAATGAGAAATAATTTTCAGTAGCTTTATGAAAACCAAAACTTTGTTATATATCAGTTCAATATTTAAAGATGAGAGATCAAATCCCTACATATTATGCTGGAAATAATGAAAATATTTACATATTAAAAGTATTTAAGATCATGAAACATGCTCCACTTGGTCCTTTATAGATGTGAGTTGGTTCATTGTCTTCTATTCTGTCTCATAAATAACATCAATTTATAAGAAATTGTTTTTTTCTTCTTAAAGGAGAATTTGACTATATTTTCTTTTTCTATTATTTTCATCCATATAAACATCTATATATTTAAGTTACAAAATTTCCTTCCGCCCTCCCTTTCCACTCACTGACCTCCCCTGAGTGCCAACCAGTCAAGTTTAACATTGTACATATATATTTTTGATAAACATTTGTGCAGATTGGTTAGTTTCAGTATGAGGAATTCAGATTTAGGGAAAGAGATACATAAGGCATAATTTTTATAAAGTGTTCATCAGATTTTTGTTGATTGTTTTTATTTGTGTGTTTTGTTTTGTTTTGTTTTGTTTTTCTTCCTCTGGATGGGGATAAAATAGTCCATAACCAGTCAAATCAAGCTGTCCTAGCTCTCTGAACTCCTAAGAGGAGCTGCTTCCATCAAGGTTGTTCATCTCACAATATTGTTGTTGATGTGTACATTGTTCTCTAGGTTCTGCTCCCGTTGCTCAGCATTAGATCCTGGCAACATATTCCATGCTTCCCTGGAGTCCTACCATTTATGGTTTCTTATGGAACAATAATATTCCATAGTATTCATGTAGCATAACTCGTTTAGCCATTTCCCGATTGATAGCACTGACTATTTTTCAGCTGACTTTGCTCATATTTTTGAAAAAGCTCAGCTCTCAAGCATATGTTGAAAAGGAAATGTATACTTTTAGCTTTGGTGGCTAAGCACAAATTTTGCAGAGTTGATGACACCTCCTGGGGCCGCAGTCCAACATTTAATGAAGTTTTCCTTAATCTCTTGGTAAGGTAAAGAATAACTTAGGATGCTGTCCTAGGTTAACCTATTATGAAATAGAAGAGAGTGTGGACTTTTATTTGAGTATCATATTTACTTAAGCACACTCATATGTTTGATTCTATATATTTTACCTAATTTACTGGATATTAAAAGAATAGCTTTAATGATACTCTAGTATAAACTTCTCATTTTTTTATATAAGTAAACTGAGACCCAGGGAGATAAAGTTGTCCAACTTAGGAATTTCCAGTCTCAATTTGAACTCAGGTCTTTTGATTGCTGTCTAATTAACTTCTTAACATTTATTAATGACTTAGACATTCCCTATGAATAATCATCCTTCCACCATAATAGCATTTAAAAATTATAATAATAAGAAATCATCCATTTAAAATATATTTATATAACATGAAAATTTGTCACTTTGTTTTACATAATTACAATTAATAGATTACAGTAGATTTTTATTTATCATATCAGGTATGGTAAGATGCTTTAATTCAGGAGGTCATATACTTATTTTTTGTAATTCCCATGATACTATGAATATAGATCTCAAACCAGTCATTATGTAAGAGTGGAAAAGCTTCTGAATTTAGAGTCAGAGCATCTAAGTTTGAATCCTGGTTCTCTTTTGTATTCTATATTTGTATGATGTTAGGAAAATCCTTTGCTAATTTTTTCTTCTGATTATTTATCTCTACAATGAGAGGGTAAGAAATACTCCCCCATATCCCTTTCAGCTCTATAATTCGGATCCTAAGAAATCATCATCATCATCATCATCATCATCATCATCTATAACTCAAATTACATAAACATTCCTATTTCTATCTCTCATCTATCTGGTTTTGTTTCATGATCACAATGATCATCACTATTACCACTGTCCATCATTATATCTATCTATCATCTATATATCTATATCTATCTAGTTATCTATCTATCACATATCTACATAGACACAAATAAAACCATATATGATTATATATTCATATATATGCAGGTACACATCATTTCTTTATATACAAATGCATGTGTATACTATGCATGGATATGGATGTCTGTATATATGTGAATATTTGTAGTTACAACAGTTCATTTTGTTCATATAAAAAATTTTTAAAGTGCATGCTAAAGAATTAAATTATAGATTTTATGTCTATAGAATTTTATGTCTTCCAACTGTCAGTATTCACATTTTTGTAAGAAATTTTATCATAATTTCAATACTTTTTTCATCTCTACTACAATAAACTTTACTATTATTTTTATTTTTGTACTACTGTTTAAAATTATAGCAATATTACTGGAAACCTACTTAGACTTGGAGGTAGGAGCCCAAGGCTTCAATCCAAACTCTGTCACAAATCAGTTGAAATATTAAGTGTATCAATTAATGGTTACAGACCTCATCTTTCTATTATAGAAAATTCTAAATTTGCGTGAGACAGTAAAGAACTAATATGCATATATTACTTTGTGGTTTGTAAGGTGCTTTCATCAGATCAAGCCTGTAAAATCAGCACAACTGGTTAGGTTGAAAAGTATAATTAAGGGCCAGCTAGGTGGCACAATGGATAAAGCACCGGCCCTGGAGTCAGGAGTACCTGGGTTCAAATCCAGTCACAAACATTTAATAATTACCTAGCTGTGTGGCCTTGGGCAAGCCACTTAACCCCATTTGCCTTGCAAAAACCTAAAAAAAGTATAATTAATAACCAATAAGTAATGAATACCATTTGCTAGTCACTTTGATAGGAGCTGAAGATACCATGATAAAAAAAAAATAAAAAGCAGTACTGACTGTTAAAGAGCAGAATTTCCAGGCAAGTAGTTAGCATATGGAATAGAGTACTAGATCAGTATTCAAGAAGGCTTATCTTAAGTTCAATTCTCCCATGGGGGGGGGGGAGGGAGGTTCAATTTAGCAAAGGGTCTTCAACACTTCATGGATCCATAACT
This sequence comes from Macrotis lagotis, assembly GCF_037893015.1. Classification (NCBI taxonomy): domain Eukaryota; kingdom Metazoa; phylum Chordata; class Mammalia; order Peramelemorphia; family Peramelidae; genus Macrotis; species Macrotis lagotis. The sequence continues at coordinate 388,875,257 of NC_133666.1, forward strand.
TCCTCAGAATAATAATTCTCTCCATCTCTTCAGATTTACTACCCTTCTTACTTAAAAAAATACTTAAGAGTTTCCGTGGCTGAAAAAAATTAACCACTTGACACTAAAGAAAATAATGAGTTACTCTCAATAAAAATTCTGTTACTATGACAACTCTTGGTGCCATTTAGTTTTGAAAGGACTTAGACCTGTGTTGGTTAAATGGTAGAGAACCAATCCCTTTGCAACATGATGGGGGTTTAGAGAAAGGCCTTTACTGCAATGTTTGAAATAATAACAGCTACACTCTTTTTTCCTTATCAGTGTTCAGTTAATTCCTATCACTGCTGGGGGGGGGGGAACTAAGCTAAAAAATTCTAAAATCTAAAAAACACTAAAAAAACACTACAACCATTAGAGAGAAACATGGAGAAAATAGAAGTATCTTTTTTTTTATTTTTCTATTGAGTTCTTTGATTTTGTTACATAGCTAGCCACATGCCCTCATTTTACAACTAAAGAAACAGATTTTTCTTTCCAGACAAATTCATTTTATTTTCAATTCCTTCATTGTATTCTTTCACATCCCAAGATGTGAATGGAGCAAAAATACAAGAATCACGTTAAAAAGTCCAAAAATACATGAATACATGAAAAAGTCCAAAAATTTTGCTCAATCCTTTCTGTATATGGAACTGAAGCCACATTTCAGAGGTTTTAGTCTTTTCTTCATATCATGAATTTTTTTGAGAATCTGGTGAAGATTCTCTTTAATATTTTTAAATGCAGAAAATATTATGCATAACTCTATAAGTAAGCCATGTCTGTTGAAATATTGGTAATATTATTTTTTTTAAAAATTTCATTGGTTTCAGATTAAAAACCTTGAACTCTTTCCTCTTCTCCCTCCTCTTCCCTTACTCATTCTTGTCTCTATTGCCTCTTCTTTCTACCTCTAACCCTCAAAATAGGAAACCCCCAATGATTTACAATGGTCTCATATGGCAGATCAAATAGTTTGCTACTGGCCACATTCCAAGGTTAGAGATTTAAATGTAGTATGCTTATTTAAAACATATTATAACCTTAGAACATTTGAAAAAAACCTTGAAGAGTCTTTAAGCCCCTTCTAATTTTTTTGGTTTCATCTACATTTAGAAAATTTAATATTATATTTTCCCCAGTTACATGTAAAAATCATTTTAACATTCATTTTGGAATCTTTGAGCTCTTTTTTCTCTCCCCAAACCCCTTCATTGAGAAGGAAAGCAATTCAATATAGGTTATATGTGTGGAGACTTGCAAAATATTTCTGTAGTAGTCCTATTGTGAAAGAAAACAGTCATAAAAGAAAAATAACATTTAAAAAAAGCATTATTCAATTTCTATTCAGATGCCATTAGTTGTTATTCTTGGGAAGGATAACATTTCTTTCATCATTGTAGAGTTGTCATAGATCATTGTATTGCTGGAAATAATTAAGTCATTCATAACTGATCATTTTATGATATTTCTATTGCTTTACACACAGTACATTTCACTTTGCATCTGCTCATGTATATTTTTCCAGGTTTTTCTGAGAACATCCTGATAATAATTTCTTAGAACACAATAGTAATCCATCATAATCATATGTCATATTTTTTTCAGTCATTCTCTCATTGTTGAACATCCCCCTCAATTTCCAATTCTTTGCAATTAGAAAAGAGATGCTTTAAATTTTTTTATGAATATTTCATTTTTCTTTATTTTTAAATTTTCATATGAGATAAAGACCTAGAAGTGTTATTGCTAGATTAAAGTATATACATGGTTTTGCAGCCCTTTGGACATAGAATATTTAGACATAGTTCCAAACTGCTGTACAGAATGGTTGAATAAGTTCACTATTTCATCAATAATTTATTAATGTCTCATTTTCATGCATCCCTTCATACATTTGTCATTTCCTTATTTGTCCTACTAGCCAGTCTACTAGGTATAAGGTAGTATCACAGAATTATTTCAATTTTCAGTTTTCTCCTCAGTAGTAAATTAGAATATTTTTTTTCATATGGCTATAGATAGCTTTGATTACTTCATCTAAAACCTGTTCATATCTTTTGCTAAGTTATCAATTGTAAAATGACTTATTTTTACAAATTTGACTTGTTCTCTTTGTTTGAGAAATGAGGCTTTTATCAAAGACACTCATTTCCAAATTTTATTTCTCAGTTACTATTCCTAACTGTATTTCCCTCTATGCACTTTCCCCCATTTATTCTATTATCTCACTCACCCTGCAATTATCAAGAATGTTTTGCTTCTGACTAATCCCTCCTCCATCTACCCATCTACACTTCCCTTTTTTATTCCCTTCCCCTCCTACTTTCTTGTACAGTAAGATAGATTTATATACTCAAAAGTATTTATATGTTATTTCCTCTTTGTGTCAATTCTGTTGAGAGTAAGATTCACTCATGCCCCTCATTACTCCCCCCTTTTCTTTCTCTGAAAAAAACTTTTTCCTTCTCTTTTTTTATGACAGGTTAACCCATTCTATCTCCCCCTTTCTTTTTCTCCCAATACATTCCTCTATCATCCCTTAATTTTAATTTTATATACCATGCCTTCATATGCAATAATGAGAAAATTCTCATGAATTACCAGTATCATTTCAGCATGTAGGAATGTAAACAGTTTAACCTTATTAAGAAATTTATGATTTCCCTTTCCTGTTTACATTTTTATGTTTCTCTTGTCTATTGTATTTGATAGACTTTCTCTTTAGGTCTGGGCTTTTGATAGAGAATGCTTGAAACTCCTCCATTTCATTAAATGTCTATTTTCACTCTGAACTCAGTTTTACTGGATGGCTGATTCTTGTCCTCCTTTGTCCTACAGAATTTCATGTTCATTGATGAAGAAGCTACTAAATCTTGTATTATCATGCCTATGGCTCCACAATACTTTTGGTTCTTTCTGACTACTTTCAATATTTACCCATTACCTGGGAATTCTAGAATCTGACTATAATATTACTGGAAGTTTTCTTTTGGGGATCTCTTTTAATTAGTGATGGGTATATTCTTTCAATTTCTATTTTATTATCATGGTCTAGAATATCAGGGCAGTTTTTCCTTGAGAAATTCTTTAAATATGAGCTATAGGCTATTTTTTCTTACCATATCTTTTAGAATTTCCAATATATTTGAAATTATCTCTCTTGGATAAATTTTCTAGGTCAGTTGTTTTGCCAATATTTCACAATGTTATATTATTCTTTCTTTTGGTTGTTTTATTGATTCTTAATTTCTCAAAAAGTCATTACTTTCCATTTGCTAAATTCTAACTTTTTAGTAATTATTTTCTGCATTGAACTGTTGTACTTTTCCATTTGGCCAATTCTAATTTTTAAGAAATTTTATTTTTCTTCAGTGAATTTTTGTGTCTCAATCCCCCATACATTTAACCAATTTTGCTTTCTAAGGCATTTCATCTCCTCATTGACTTTTTATTAAAACTTAATTTCATCAATTGGTTTAGTGGGTTCTTAAAATATTTTCTTCACTATTTTTGTGTCTCTTTTACTAAACTGCTAATTCTTTTTTCATGATTTTCTTCACTTTTATTTCTTTTCCCAATTTTCCTCTACCATTCTTATTTGATTTTTAAAATCCTTTATGAGCAATTACATTGTTGGAGAATAATGCATATTTTCTTTGGAAGCTTTAAATATTGGAGCTATGATTTTATTAAAATCTTCTGAGTGGTTATTTTGAACTTCCTTGTCACAATAATACATTTCAATGGCTAGAATTTTATCTATTGTTTGCTCATTTTCCCAGACTATAACTCTGGTGATTTATGTGCATTCATTTTATATCCTGTGACTTTGTTAAATTTGTTAATTGCTTCAATAGTTTTGAAGTTGATTTTCTAGGATTCTATAAGTATACCATAATATTGGCTACAAAGAGTAAGAGTTTTATTTCCTCATTGCCTATTTTAATTCCTTCAATTTTTTTCTTCTCTTACTGCTAAAGTTAACATTTTTAATAAAACATTGTACAGTAGTTGTTATAATTGGCATCCTTGTTTCACCCCAGATCTTACTGGAAATGGTCCTAGTTTGTTCCCATTACATCAAATGCTTGCTGATGATTTTAGATGGATAATATTGTATTCCCCCCATGTATAATAAGATGGACCTTAATTTTGGGGCCCAAAATTTAAAAAAATGTATTACATTAATTATTGAACTCAAGTTTTATTCATCATGAAATTCAAGGAAGGACCTTCTGCTCATTGCTTTCAGGAATATTTTGAACAAGTCTGGTACATGTATGCATGCTAAGTTCATTCCATTCCAGGAACCTGAAGCATCAATTGTGATCTCCTTTGAAATAATTCCTTTATTTTCATCAGCAATTCTTCTTGCCTCATGCTGAACCATCTTTGCAGAAACAAGAATTCTACTTAAACTTTGATCTTCAATCCATGTCTTCAGTTCCTTCTCTAAATCGGGCTATTTTGCTGACTTGCCTTTCATGCACGGTCTTCTTCTACTGGGGCATTTTCAGAATGGTTTCTTTTTCTCAAAGCCAATTTCAGAGTGTTTTCTCAGTTGGAGGAGGACCATACTGACATTCAGCAGCACAATTTCCATTCACTTTTGCAAAATGTATCACTCACTTTGAACTTGAATTCAGCACATTATGATGATCTTTTCTGAACTATTTCCAGGCAGAGCAGGGCAAAATGTAACCTATTATACCAGTAACAAATGAGAAATAATGAGGGCAAAGACATCAAGCATATAAAATGGAAAATGCACGTAAAAAAATCTACAACTGCTCTATAAGATGCTCCCAGCTTTTAGACCCCAAATTTTTCAAAAAAGGATGAGTCTTATACATAGAGAAATATGGCACTCATCATTTTAAGGGAAACTCAATTTATTCCTATACTCGCTAGTGTTTTTTAATAGGAATAAGTGCTCCTTTTTATAAGAGGTTTTCCATATCTATTGAGATAATTATATGATTGTTGGTAATTTTGTTAGTGATATAGTCAATTATGTTGATTCCTTCCTAATATTGAATCCTTTCTGCCTACCTGGTGTAAATACCAAATGATCATGGTGTACTGTCTTAGTAATAACTAGTTAGAGTCTCTTCATTTGAAATTTTCCATCAACACTAATAATTAGATGGGGTGGCTAGGTGGCATAGTGGATAAAGCACCAGCCTTGGAGATAGGAATACCCGGGTTCAAATCTGGTCTCAGACACTTAATAATTACCTAGCTGTGTAGCCTTGGGGAAGCCATTTAACCCCATTTGCCTTGCAAAAATCTAAAAAACAAAAAAACAAAAAAAAGCCAAAAAAATAATAATTAGAGAGAATGGTCTATAATTTTCTTTTTTCTGTTTTGGCTCTTCCTGGTTTATGTTTTAACATTATATTGGAGTGATAGAATGTATTGGCAAAAGTCCTTCTCCTATTTTTAAAAATAGTTTATTTAGAATTGGAATCAATTGTTCCTTAAATGTTTGACAGAATTCACTTGTAAATCCATCTGACCCTAAAGGTATCTTCTTAGGGAGTTTATTGATGGTTTCTTCAATTTCTTTTTTTTTCTGAAATGGGTTTAAATATTTTATTTCTTCTTCACTTAATCTGAGGAAGTTATATTTTTGGAAACATTCAACCATTTCAATTACATTGTCAAATTTATTGGCCTACAATTGGGTAAAATAGTTCTAAATTATTACTTTATTTTTCTCCTCACAAATTCTTCCCTATTCATACATGAAGGAATTGTGTCTTAAGCTCTTAGACTAATTACAGTGACTGAGAAGATAGAGAGCTAACCTTGACAAAATGAAGACCTGGGTTCAAATTCTATCTCCGATAATTGCTATATATGTGACCCTGGGTAAATCATTGAACATTCTTATACTTGATAACTTTGTAATGTAGGAGGAGCAAATTTATAAATATATATATATATATATATATATATATATGTATATATATATATATATATATATATATATATATATATATATATATTGAATGAATGAATTTGGAAAGGTACATTTGCCACGAAATACATATGAGAGGTATTAGGTTTAATTCTAGGTGAAATGTTTTAGGAAAATATATGAAAAAACTAGAGACATCTGGACTAGATCAGTCAATATGGTGAACAATTTCAAACTGTGTCATATAGATTAAAAAATAGCTAATAATAGCTAGAATTTATTAGTTAAACATTTTCAAAATGTTTCAAAAATGTTATCTCATTTTATTCTTGTAGCAACCACATTTTACAAATTGGTAGTGGCCTTACCCTTTTTCATTTTTAATACTGGTAATTTGAGACTCGGATCAGATTATGAGGAAATCAACAGGCCTATTTCAGTATTAACAAAGTTACTCCTGAAATGTTCTTCTGACCAGGTGTTCAACCTCTTTATCTTCAGTTACTGAGATCTCTAGATGTAGGTGCTGATTCAGAGGTTAGAATGGCCTGCTTCTGCTAGCTTGGCCTGTGCTGGTCTTTGCTTTAGATCTGCTTTGTAATACAGACATCTCCTGACAAACTTGTAAGTTATAAGGGACCGGAAAATGGTTCCACTCTGCCTTTCTGGGATTTCTTCCTTTCTGGAATTAGTTTATAGTAATAATTTAGAGTTATTTGGAACGATTTTGGGGAGAGCTCAAGTGAATTCCTGACTTTGCTCTGTCATCTTGTTTCTATCCTCCCCCCACCTTTTTAAAAACAGACAGAACAGAATTGAATAGTGTTTTACTACTTTTTACAAATTGCATTCTTTTCTAAATTTTTTATTAGAACTGAAATGAATACTAAATCAGAGTAGTATATTACATAATTATATATATATGCAAAAATATTTTATTATATTACATAAGGAATAATAGACAAATATTTATGACTCTTTGGTAGCTTCTTGGTAGTTAGGAAAGCACTTTTACAAGATATTGCTGAATTTTCATGACTAAAAGAAAAAATGGTGAAAAATAGAAAGAGTGAAGTTTTAAGAAATCAGAGTTGTGAAGCATACTTTTAATTTGGAAACATCCTTAACCCTGCTTTTGATGTTTATTTCTTATGTGAATATAAGTCACTCTTTGTCCCTGAGCATGTGCACCTATATGCATGTGTGTATGGGTATATGTTCACAAATATACATCTAAACACATAAATATATATTCATAGCTCTTAAGATTGTTGAAAGTAGAAAGTCTACATTGCAAAGTTAGCATGTCAAAATGACCACTTGAGGTTACTCTCTTAAACTCTGCGAGTCTTGTTTTCATCAAGTATAAAATGAAGATTTTGATCTAAAATGATCAGTAAAGTGCTTTATTTTTATTAGTATATAAATATTTTATTTGTTTGTCCAATTACATATAATGGTATTTTCTACTTATCATTTTTTGCAAGTTTTGAATTTTATAATTTCCCCCCTTCCCCCTTCCCTCACCTCAATAGAAGGCAATTAGATAGAAGCTTTACAATTGCCATGATGGTAAGCACAGATCAAAATTGAATGTGTTGTGAGAGAAGCAGAATCAAAAGGAAGAAAGAAAACACTAGAGATAAAAAAATTAAATAATACTTGGGCATTTTTTAAAAAATTGTAGATAACTCAGCCTTGCTTTTTGTTCAAACTCCATGGTTCCTTCTCTGGATAAAGATGGTTTTCTCCATCACAAATTCCCTAAAATTTTCCCTGATTATTGTACTGAGTACCAAATAAGACAACCTTGGTTGATCATCACTGCATGTTGTTGTTAACATTTAAAATATCCCTCTGGTTCTGCTCATTCCACTCAGCATAAGTTCATGCAAGTCCTCTTTCCTCCCCCCCCTTCCTTCCTTCCCTTTTATAAGTCTTTCCTCCCCCTCTCTCTTTCCCCCCTTTCCCCTCCTATCTTTTTTCTTTTTTAATTTTCTTTTTTAATTCACATTTTGTACAATTTTTTTTACATTAATAAAATATTGTTGTTTAAGAGTAAACAAAATACCCCTCCACCCATGAATATCGACTTGCTTGGGTGATAAAGGGGAGAGAAAAAAATTAAAATTAAAAAAATAATAGTAATAATTGTAGGTATGGCCAGGTGGTGCAATGGACAAAGAACCAGCCCTGGATCCACGAGCATCCAAGCCCACATCCAGCCCCGTAGACCCAACAATCACCCAGCCATGTGACATACAAGCCACCCGATCCCCACTGCCCTGCAAAAATCTAAAAGAAGAAAAAAAACCCAAAATAAAATAAAATAGCAATAATAGTAGGGGTGGCTGGGTGGCAGACAGAGCATTGGACCTTGAGCCAGGAGCACCTAGGTCTGAATCCGGCCTCAGACACCCAAAGATCCCCCTGCTAATGCGGCCCCAGGCAGGCCACCCAGCCCCATTTGTCCTGCACCCTCCCCCAAATAACAGTAATAAAGAATGTGCTTCAGTCTTTGTTCCAACACCAACAACTCTGTCATGGGTGGATCGCATTCTTTATGGTAAGTCCACTGCAAAAGTTGCTTCCATATTTTTCCAATGTTGCCATTGCTGCTTGCAGTTCCCTCCTTTCTTATTTCTCCACTACCATGTACTATATTTTCTTTCTCCTTTCACTCTGACTCTGCTGTAGGGTCTCTGAGTGGCGCAGCAGACAGATCCCTGGTCAGGGGGCCAAGAAGCCCTGAGCCCCCATACCACCCCTTAGGCCCAGAATCCACCTGGCCCTATGGTCCTGGACAGGCCTTCCAATCCCAGCCCCTTGGAAGAAGTAAAAAAGAAAATGTGTTATATCTGACCACTCTCCTCCCATTGGTCCATCCTCTCCTCCATCATTCACATCCCACCCCGTCCCTCTACACCCCCCTCCTTCTTACTCTACATGTCTATACCCCATTGAGTATATATGTTGTTTCCTCTCCTACCCACCTCTGATGAGAGCAAAGGTTCCCTCATTCCCCCTTGCCTCTCCCCTTCCATATCATTGCAATAGCTCATTATAATAAAGAAAAAAAAACTTATTATATGAAATATCTTGGCCTATTCCCTCTCTCCTTATGGTTTCTCCTTACATTTCCCTTTTTTCTATTGACTCCATTTTTACACCATATTTTATCTTCGAATTCACCTGTCTCCTGTGATTCAACTATAAAAGCTCCCTCTACCTGCTCTATTAACTGAGAAGGTTCATATGAGTATTATCAGTGTCATTTTTCTATGCAGGAATACATGCAGTTCAACATCATTAAGTCCTTCATAATTTCCCCCTCTCCTCCAATCTCCATGCTTCAGCTGAATCCTGTATCTGAAGATCAAACCTTCTGTTCAGCTCTGGCCATTCCAAAAGGAACATTTGAAATTCCCCTTGTTCATTGAAAGTCCATCTTTTTCCCCTGGAAGAGGACATTCAGCCTTGCTGGGTATATTTCATTCTTGGATGCATTCTAAGCTCTTTTGCCTTCCAGTATATTATATTCCAAGCCCTACAAACTTCCAATGTACTTGCTGCTAAGTCCTGTGTGATCCTGATTGCAGCTCCATGAAATTTGAACTCTGTCCTTCTGGCTGCTTGTAATATTTTTGCTTTGACTTGGGAGTTCTGGAACTTGGCTATAATATTTCTAGCGGTTGGTGTTTTGGGATCTCTTTCTTGGGGGGATCGGTGGATTCTCTCCATTTCTATTTTGTGCTCTGTTTCTAGAATATCAGGGCAATTTTCCTGTAGTAATTCTTTGAAAATGATGTCAAGGCTCTTTTCCTGATCATGACTTTCAGGTATTCCAATAATTTTTCAATTATCTTTCCTAAGTCTGTTTTCCATATCAGTTGTTTTTCCAATGAGATATTTCACATTTTCTTATAATTTTTCATTTTTTTGGTTTTGAAGTATTGATTCCTGATTTCTGGTAAATTCATCAACCTCCCTGAATTCTATTCTTTCTCTGAAGGATTTGTTCTCCTCAGAGAGTTTTCTTATCTCTTTTTCCATCTGGCCAATTTTGCTTTTTAAGGATTCTTCTCCTCAATAATTTTTTGAACTGTTTTATCCATTTAACCTAAGCTGGTTTTTAGCATGCTATTTTCTTCAGCATTTTTTTGGATTTCCTTGACTAAGCTGCTGACTTCATTTTCATGTTTATCCTGCATTTCTCTCCTTTCTTCTCCCAGTTTTTCCTTCCAAATTCCTCATTTGATTTTCAGTCTTTTTTGAACTCTGTCATAGCCTGAACCAAATTTCTGTTTTGCTTGGAGTCTTTAGATGCAGGAGCTTGTGCTTCCTCATCTTCAGACTGAGTATTTTGATCCTTCTTGGGCTCATGCGCAAAATATTTCTCAATGGTCTTCCTCTTCTTTCTCTGCTTGCTCATATTCCCAGCCTGAGCCTGGTTTTGGGGTGCTTCCTGAGCTTTTGGGACACTCTCACAAGGGTCTCAGTGTGTGAGCCTCTGTCCTCCCTCCTGGTCTGTGAATGACCATAAGTGCCCCCCTCTGCCAGGGGCTGAGGTGGGGGGGCTGCTGTTCTATGGGGGGCCTAGACTGCTATCAGGATCTGAATGTGGTCAGAGCCCCAGAGTCCTGTTCCAGAGGCAGAGGACAGAGCTCTGCAGTCTCTCTCTCTCTCTTCACTCCCCTCCCTCAGCTCAATGGGCTCATGCCCTGGAGGCTTCTGCTTACCGGCTCTTCCTGCTTCTGTTTCAGCATCTGGGCTGTGGAAAGACCACACAGCTTGCTGTGTGCCCTGAGGGCTGGGCTCTACATGCTCACTCTGGCAGAGGTCCCCCACTGTTCCCCCACTTTGTGTCCAGTGCTCCCTGGGGTGCACCTCAGGAGACTCCCCTGCTGCTGTGAGCTGCGGCTCCCAGTGCACTGGGGCTGCCTCTGGGAGGGTGAAGTTCTTTCGCTCTGGCGGGCCACCCCTCTGGTGGGCCTCCCCTCCAATCCCAGGAGCAGAGCCTTTCTGCTCTTTTCCAGGTTACCTTGAGTAGGAGAACTGCCTCAATGGGTCTTTTTGTGGGTTCTGTCTCTCGAAAGTTTAGTTAGGGTCATTAGTTTCACATTTTATCAGAGAGTGCCTAAGACTTGATCCCTTCTTCTCACCATCTTGGCTCTGCCCCCCCCATCACTCTCCCCTCCTATCTTGAAAGATAAGATAAATTTCTAAACTCCACTTAGAGTATGTGTTAATCCATCTTTGAGCCAATCTGATGAGAGTTATATTCAGATATTCTCCCCTCTTTTTTCTTCCCCTCTATTTCAAAAGGTTCTTTGCACCTCTTCATGTGATGTAATTTAACCCAATAAATCTCCCCATTTTTAATGAAATATATTTTTAAATCATTCTGTCAATGTTATGGACATATCAAGAATTCAATTCCATCTGCCTCAGTGTATTCCTTCTACTACCATTATAATTCTCAAGAGTTGAGAATTTTCCTCCCAGCTAGGTATGTAACTACTTTAATCTTATTGGATAACACTTTTTTCTCTTTTCCCCTGTTTACCTTTCTATGTATCTCCTTAGTCTCCTGTGTTTGCAAATTAGATTTTCTGTTTGGCTCTGGCCTTTTTTTCAGGAAAGATTGAAAATCAATTATTTCATTAAATGTCCATTTTTTTTTTCTTGAAAGAGAAGGCTAAGTTTTGTTGAATATTGAATTCTTGGTTGTAATCCAAGTTCCCTTGTTCTCAGGAATATCATATCCAGGCCCTTCAGTCCCTTAATGTTGATGAAGTCAGATCCTGTCTAATCCTGACTATGGCTCCTTGGTATTTGAATTGCTTCTTTCTGGCCAAATGCAAGATTTTCAACTTGATTTGATAATTTTGGAGTTTGGCTTCATTATTCTTGGTGTTTTCATTCTGGGGATCTCTTTCAGGAGGGAAGCAATGTATTCTTTCAATGACTAATTGTTCCTCTTGTTCCAGAATATCGGGGAAGTTCCTCTTAAGTATATCATGAAGTATAAAGGCCAGAAATATTTCCTCTATGGCCAATGATTTTGTTTGACAGATTCTTAATATCTTATGAAGTTTTTAGTTTCCACAGATTTCAATCTTTTTTAATAGGAAAGAATATATTTCATTTACCTTTTCCATCTACTCTTCCAATTGACTGATTTTATTTTTGAAGGAGTTATACTTTTACAATTGTCCAATGGGTTTTTAAAAGAAATCATCTTCTTTTTGCATTTGAATCATTTTCTCTTGCATAATATTAATTTTCTCTCACATTACTTTTCACAATTTTTCATTTGATTTTTAATTCTTTTCTGTTCTCTTCTTAGAAGTCTTTCTGAGCTAGAGACCAGTTCATATTATCTTCTGAAGCTTTATCCTTTCTTTCCTCCTTTTTGAGTTAGTACCATTCAATGGCCTCTGCTTTGGACTGACCTTTCTTCACTTTGGGCCCTTTCTCCAGGATCTTGTATTTGAGGAGCAGCTAGTTTTCCAACCTTTGATGTTGAGATCCCTAGAGGCCTTTGTTACTGGGGTTAGGAATTCCATGGTATTACTCAATGTGTGACCAGTAAGGGATGGCAGAAGATTTCTCTGGATTGAATGTAATGGAGATGTCAGTGTTCCACTCCCAAGACCACAGTCTGAATGTGTCTCTCTGGATAATCAACATAATCAACCCTGGGGAAAAACTGCTTCCCACACCTGGGTCTTGGGGCAAGGTGCAAATACCTGGAATTGTTTCTGTGATAGTTCTGGAGAATGTCAGGCCCTACCATTGGAACAAGGGAGGAGGGTGCTCAGCTTCAGTCAGTGGGGCTCCTGGCCCAGGTCTTCCAGATCAGTAAAGCAGGCCTGAGCATCCATACTGGAGCTCTCCCTCTCTGCCTGCTATGCATATGGAAAAGCACAGTTCTCAGGTTAGTTCTCCTGTCTCACCCACAGCTCCTGCACTGGGGATCTGCTTTCTGCTAGGGGCTCCCCAACTCTTCTGCAAGACAGACTTTGCTGGGAGATATTCCCTATGTTCTTCTGTGGGTTCTGTGGATAAAAAATCTGTTAAGAGGCTTAGTTCATGTCTATTCTGAAGGAAAACCAGGACAGCTTAAGATAGTGCCTAGTCTCTCCACCATCTTGGCTGGAAATTAAGAATTCTTCATCCAATGAAGTTTTTTTTTTTTGCTAAAACATTAGGTTTCTAAGGAAAAATAAAAAAGTTGATGAAGTGATTATTGTAGACAAGGAACTTTAAAGTTTCCTAAGTATAATGATTGTCTTAAGCTCTTAGATTATAATGACTGAGTAGAAAAAGAATGAAACTTGACAAAATGGTTGTAATTTTTATATCTGTGATATATGTAATCCTGGACAAATCATTTAATATTACTATACCTGAAGACTTTTTAAGGAGGAGGAATAAATTAAGAAATATATATTGAATTAATGTATTTAGAAAGGTAAATTTGCCATGAAATACATATTTGGGGCACTAGGCTTAATTTCTGGTGTCACCTTTTATGAAATCATATGAATGCTTTAGAGACACCTGGAAGAGATCAGCCAATGTGGTGATTTAAGTCAAACTGCCATAGATAGACAGATAATAACTAATCATAGGTAGCATTTTTTTAACACTTAGATTTTCAAAATATTTCAGAAGTGTTATCAAATTTCATTCTCAAAACAATCATGGGAGGTGGGTACTTTTATTATCTACATTTTACAAATGAATGAACCGAGCCATATAGAAGTTAAGTGATTAGCTAGTAAATTTCTGAAAATGGACTGGAAAGAAGATACTCTTTTCAAACCTCTATTCATTGTGTCACCTAGCTAATGGAGTTAAGGATAATTAAACTAGAAAGAAAGCAGGGCAGAAAGGCATGTATTGATATATCATTATATTCAATTATTGGGAGAATTAATGTTTTGAAGAAGCATTATATTTCATTTAATTTGTTTCAGAGAATAAAATAACAAATAAGGACCAAGAGGCCTTCTGGCCAAGATGGCAGAGAAAAGACCGATACTGTGATAGGTGCACTCTCTATCCCCTAAGAAATAACATAAGAGAAACCTCTTAATAGAAATTAGATCAACATAACCCAGAAAGAAAAGCTAGGAGAGAAAAAACACCTACCAAGACCATCTGTCTCAGGGGACTGTGGGTGAAGTGGGAGATGAGAGCAGAGGATCAGTACTGTGGTCAGTGGCTGGGGGAGGCTAGAGGGTCAGCCTCAGCCATGAAGACAGCGGTAAGTGGCGAGTGGGAGATCCAACTTTAGTTTCTGAGTCTTTGAACAAGGGGAGAGAAGCTATGGGAGGGTGAGTTCCAGCAGAGAGTCTCAGAGCAAGTCTAGAGAACAGTCAGCTGGGCTAGGGACCTGAGATCCATACATTTAGTAGAACCCTATGCCCAGAATAAAAAATAAACAACCCCCCACCCCCCAACCCATCAGGGCAGCAGAGCTCACTCAACAGAAAGAGATCAACTCCCTCCCCCAGGGCCCAGCTCAGTTTGCAACATCAACTCAGACCCTGCTGCAGAGGACCTCACTCCAGAGAAAGCAACCAGTACCCCCTACTGGCTGGCCCTTGGAATTACTAAGCCAAGTGAACAAAGCTCCTAGAATCCTCAAAAGCAAATTACTGAGAGCCAGCTTCCCCTGACATAAGATGAAAAAAGGCCAGAGAAAAGGGGGGCCCCATGGAAAAATACTTAGAAGAGACAGATTCTTACCCAGAGAGACCTAACACTGCTGAGGAGAATATGAATTGGTCTCCAGCCCAGAAAGACTTCCTTGTAGAAATCAGAAAGGAGTTTAAAAATCAATTTGAAATATTGGGAAAAGAAACTAAAGATAAAGTTAACACATTACAAGACAAAATTAACATCATGTTATAAGAAAACAAATCCTTGGATAAAACAATTGGACAAATACAAAAGGAGAACAGCTCTCTCAGTTTTCAACTGTTTTAATGCAAAAAAGAAAATGATTCTCTCAAATACTCAGTTGGTAAAAGGCAAAAAGTAAATGATTTTTCTCAAAACTGCATATGGACAAATAGAAAAGTCCCTCAAAAATTGAATGAACCAACTGGAAAGGAGTTGCAAAGGAAAAAGGAAGAAAAATCTTCTCCTTTAAAAAAAGAGAATCAAATTGTTGGAAACTAATGACTTCATGAGACAATAAAATTGTGTTAAACAAAACAAAATATTGAAAAAATAGAAAAAAAAATTAAAATACCTCTTCAGCAAAACCACTGATCTCGAGAACCAATCGAGAAGGGAGAATCTGAGGATTATTGGCCTTCCTGAGAACATTGAAGAGCAAAAAAGCCTGGACTTAATATTACAGGATTTAGTGATGGAAACTCCCTGATTCTATAGGATCAGAGGGTAAAATAGTTATTGAAAGAATACATCGATACCCTCTTTAAAGAGATCCTAAAATGAAAACACCAAGGACTATCAGATAAAAGATAAAATGCTACAAGCAGCCAACAAGAAAAAGAAATAAATCCCAAGGAACCACAGTAAGGATTACACAGGTCCTGGAAGCATCAACATTAAGGGATTGAAGGGCCTGGAATGAAATATTACAAAGAGCAAGGGAGCTTGGAATGCAGACAAGAATCAATTACCCATCAAAGCTGAGCCTTCTCTTCCAGGGAAAAAGATGGACACTTAATGAAATGGGAGACTTCCAAGATTTTATAATGAAAAGACCAGAGCTAAATAGAAAATTTGGACATCAAACAGAATTCTCAAGAGATACATAAAAAGGTAAAAAAAAAACAAATAAAACATCAAAAAACTGTGATACAATGAGATGAAACTGTCTATATATCCACTTGGGAGAAAGAGTATCATAAGTCTTGAGATTTGTAATCTATTAGAGGGAATATACATAGCCAGAAGTGATGGACACTCATAAATTTTTTGTGACACAGAAAGAATGATTTAAAAACAATTGCTCCTTAAAAAGGGGGGCAGTAAGTAGAAGGAAGGTAGGAGGGAGACTGAATGGGGCAAATCTCATTTCATCAAGAGATACAAAAGACTTATTGTAATTGAGTGGAAAAAGCTAGGAGGAGACAATCACCTGAATCTTCATCTCATCAGACTTGGCTTAAAGTTACCTCAGACACAGTTAATCAAGATAAGAAACTTATCTCACCTTTGAAGTATTAAAAGTGGAAAAGGGGAGGGGGGACAGGTAACAGGAGAAAAAGAAGAACTAACAGAAGGAAGGGAAGAAAGGGAAAAGCAAATAAGGAAAGAAAGGGGAGGGGGTTGATATAAGAGGGCAAACACACTGAAGTTGGTGGTATTCAGAAACAAAAAACAGGGGAATATGGATAAAGGGAAAAATAGCAAAAATACAAGCAGAAGGAAGACAGCAAGGAGGTCAATAAAAAGTTAGTAATTATAGCTTTGAATGTAAATGGGATGAACTCTCCCTTAAAACAAAAGCAAATAGTAGAGTGGATTAAAAATCAGAATTCTACAATATACTGCTTACAAGAAAGTCATTTGAAGCAGCAAGATAAATATAGAGTAAATATAAAAGGTTGGAGCAAAATATATATTTTTTTTCTGCTGAAGTGAAAAAATCCGGTGTAGCAATCTTTATCTCACATAAAGCAGCTGCAAAAATAGATAGCATTAAAAGACATAAGGAAGGGAACTATATCCTACTAAACGAATCCATGGATAATAAAGTAATTTCAATACTAAATATGTATGCACCCAATGGTACAGCATCCAAATTCTTAGAGGATAAGCTGAAAGAGCTACATAAAGACACTGACAGCAAAACCCTACTGGTGGGTGACCTTGACCTTCTACTCTCAGATTTAGATAGATCAAAGCATAAAATAAACAAGAAGGCAGTTAAGGAGGAAAATAGATTGTTAGAAACCTAGATGTGATAGACCTATAGAGGAAACTGAATTAGGAATTGGAAGGTTTATACTTTGTTTTCTGCAGTACATGGCACTTACACAAAAATTGACCATGTACTAGGAAATAAAAATTTAATGATCAATTACAGAAAGGCAGAAATAGTGAATACCTCTTTCTCAGATCTTAATGCAATAAAAAAATAATATGCAATACTGGGCCAGGGAGATATAGACCAAGAATTATTTGGAAACAAAATTTTAAAGAATTTTAAAGAATGAGTGGATCAAACAACAAATTATAGAAGGAATAATTTATTTCATCCTAGATAATGGCAATAATTACACAACATACCAAAACATATGGGATAAACTCACAGCAGCTGTCAGGGGATATATTTTATCTTTAAATGCTTAAATGAATAAATTTGAAAAAGATGAAATCAATGAACTAAATACACAACTAAAAAAATTAGAGAAAGAATCAATTAAAAATCCCCAATTAAATGACTAATTAGAAATTCTAAAAATCAAAGGACAAATTAATAAAATTGAAAACAAGAAAATCTTGAACTAATAAATAAAACTAAGATCTGGTTTTATGAAAAAATCAATAAAATTGATAAACCACTGGTCAGTTTGATTTAAAAAAGAAAGAAGAAAACCAAATTGCTAGTATCATCAAAGAAAAAAGGTGAACTCACCACCAATGAGGAAGAAATTAATGTAATAATTCAAAATTATTTTGCCCAACTTTATGCCAATAAATTTGACAATCTAAATGAAACGGATGAATATTTACAAAAATATAAGTTGCCCAGATTCAGTGAAGAGGAAATTAAAAACCTAAATAATCTTATCTCAGAAAAAGAAATTCAACAAACCATTATTGAGCTCCGTAAGAAAATATCTCCTGGTCTTGATGGCTTCACCAGTGAATTCTATCAAACCTTTAAGGAATAATCGATTCCAATTCTATACAAACTCTTTGGAAAAATAGGTGAAGACGGAACTCTGCCCACCTCTTTCTATGATACCAATAGCATGCTGATACCTAAACCAGGAAGAGTTAAAACAGAGAATGACAATTATATATCTATCTCCATGATGAATATAGATGCAAAAATCTTAAATAAAATCTTAGCAAAATGATTACAAGTTATCATTAGGATAATACATTATGATCAAGTAGGATTTCTCATGGAATGCAGAGTTGGTTCAATATTATGAAAACTGTTAGTATAATTAATTATATTAATAACTTACCTATCAGAAATCATATGATAGTATCACTAGATGATCAAAAAGCTTTTAAAAAAATAGAGCACCTATTCCTAATAAAAACAGTACAGAATATAGGAATAAATAGTTTGTTCCTTAGAATAATAATCGGTATCTCTCTGAAACCATCAATGAGCATTTTATGCAATGGGAATAGCCTTGAGGCATTTCCAATAAAATCAGGGGTTAAACAAGGATGCCCATTGTCACCACTACTATTAAATATCATATTAGAAATGTTAACCTCAGCAATTAGAGAAGCAAAAGAAATGGAAGGAATTAGAATCATTGCAGATGACATGATGGTATACCTAAAGAATCCCAAAATGTCCTCTAAAGAACTATTAGAAATAATTAGCAACTTTAGCAAAGTAGTAGTATATAACATAAACCCTCATAAATCCTCAACATTTCTGTATATGACAAGTAAGATACAGCAGAAAGAACTAGAATCAGAAATCTCATTCAAAGTAAACTCATACAATATGAATTACATGGGAATCTTCCTGCCAAGGCAGACTCAAAAACTTTTTGAAAACTATTACAAAACTCTTCTCAAGCAAATAAAAATAAGATTAAAATACCTTGGCAAACATCAACTGTACATGGATAGGTCAAGCTAATATTTTAAAAATGATAATTCTACCAAAACTAAACTATTTGTTTAGCACCCTACCAATCAAAATTTAAAAAAAAAATTACTTTAATGAGTTAGAAAAAGGTGTAAGTAAATTTATATGGAGAAATAAAAAGTCAAGATTTTCTAGGTATTCAATGAAAATAAGTGCAAAAGAATATGACTTAGCCTTACCTGATCTAAAATTTTATTATAAAGCATCAGTCCTCAAAACTATCTGGTTTGGGCTAAGAAATATAGTCATGGAACAGTGGAATAGACAAGGTCCAACAACAGGAAATGATCATAGTAATCCACTGTTTCATAAACCCAAAAAGTCTAGCTTTTGGGATAAAAACTCTCTCTTTCATAAAAACTGTTTGGAAAATTGAAATTCAGTCTGGAAGAAACTTAGATTACACCTACACCTCACACCCTGTACCAAGATAAGTTCCAAATGGATACAGGATTTAGACATTTAAAAAAACATGTTATAAGCAAACTAGAAGGTCACGTAGTAGTTTACCTATCAGATCTATGGACATGGAAACAGTTTATGTCCAAGAAGAGATAGAGAACCTCATTCAAAACAAACCAGATAATTTTGATTACATTAAATTAAAACGCTTTTGCACAGGAAAAAATAAAAACTGTAACCAAGATGAAAAGAATTGTAGTAAATTGGGAAAAATAATTTTAGCAAATAGTATTTCTGACAAAAGAGTGATTTCTAAAATATACAGAGAACTGAGTCAAATTTAAAAAAATAAAACAATCCTTTCCCAACTGACAAATGGTCAAAGGATATGCAAAGGCAATTTACAGCTGAGGAAATCAAAGCAATCCATAGTCTTGTGAAAAATTGCTCCAAAGCATTACTTATTAGAGAAATGCAGATTAAAGCATCTCTGAGACACCACCTCATAGCACTCAGACCGGCCAATATGACTAGAAAGGATAATGATCAACGTTGGAAGGATTGCGGGAAATTTGGGAGACATACATTGATGGTAGAGCTGTGAACTCATCCAGTCTTTCTGGAGAGCAAATTGGGATTATGCGCAAAGGGCAATAATATTGTGCATAGGTTTTAACCCAGAAATACCACTACTGCATCTATACCCTGAAGAGATTATGAAAAAGTGTAAAAATATCACTTGTACAGAAAAAAAATATATATAGTAGGCCTTTTGGTAGTATCAAATATTTGGAAATTAAATGAATGCCCTTCAATTGGGAGATGGTTAACAAACTGTGGTATATGTCATGGAACATTATTGTTTTATTAGAAAGCAGGATGGATGGGAATTCAGGAAAGCCTGGAAGGATTTGCATGAACTGATGCTGAGTGTGTTGAAGAGAATGAGAAAAACATTGTAATCCCTATCAGCAACATGGGGATGATGATCAACCTTAATGGACTTGCTCATCCCTGCAGGGCAACAATCAGGAACAATCTGGGGCTGTGTTCAATGGAGAATACTATCTGTATCCAGAGAAAGATGCATGGACTTTGAACAAAATCCAAAGTCTATTACCATTAAATTAGGGGCAACAAAGTTACATCATTATGCAATTTTGTTATCACATACTTTATTTTTTCTCCTTAAGAATTTTATTTCTCTGTCATCACATTCAACTGAGATCAATGTATAAAATGGAACCAATGTAAAGATTAACAGAATGTCTTCTGTGGGGAGTGGGTGGAGGGAAGCAAGAATGGGGCAAAAATTACAAAACTCAAAACAAACAAAATCATTCATAAAAAAAGCAAATTAAAAGAACTATGAAGTATCATTTCACAGCTATCAGATTGGCCAAGATGAGAAAAAGGGAAAATGATAAATTTTGGTGAGGTTATGTAAGGACTGGAACATTTAATGCATTGCTGGTGGAGTTGTGAACTGATCCAACCATTCTGGAGAGCCATATGAACTATGCCCAAAAAGCAATGAAACTGATCATACCCTTTCACCCAGCAATATCCAGAAGAAATCACAAAAATGGGGAAAGTTTCACGTGTTCTAAAATATTCAAATCAAATCAGTTCTTTTTGTGACAAAGATTTGGAAATTGATGGAATGCCCATCAGTTGGGGAATGGTTGTGTAAGTTATGATACATGAATGTTATAGAATACTATTGTTCTATTAGAAAAAAATGGTCACACTACAGAAACATGGAATGAATTATAAAATCTGATGCTCAGTGAAGGAAGCAGAAGCAAGAGATAATTCTACACTTGAAACATTTTGAGTTGATCAAGCTTTTTTTTTACTATGTTTATTTTATTTTTGTACAAATGATGTTTTTTTGTATACATTACTAAAATATTCCTGTTTAAGAGTAACATAATACCCCCTCCCCCAAAAATATAGGGCCTCATGAGCAATAAAGTAAAGAGGAAAAAATTGAAATTAAAATTAAAAAAAATAATAAAAGGGGCGGCCAGGTGGTGCAGGGGAACAGAGCACTGGGCCTGGAGTCAGGGGCACCTGTTTTCAAATCCAGCCTCAGACCCCCAACAATCTCCCATCTGTGTGGCCTTGGGCAAGTCACCCAAAGACATCTGCCCCAAACCTCCCCCCAAAATAAATAATAATAAAGAAAAATGTTCTTTAGTCTGAGTTCTAACACCACCAGCTCTGTCACCAGTGGATCACATTATTTAGGATAAGTCCATCACAAAAGCTACTTCCATATTTTTCCACTGTTGCCATTGCTGGTTGCACCTCCATAGATTCATTCTTCCCTACTACCATAAATTATATTTTCTCTCTCCTTTCACTCTGTCCGTCTTCTTAAATGTGCTGTAGGATAGCTGAGAAGCACAGCAGATTGATCACCAGCCCTGGGACTAAGAGGCCTGAGCTCACATATCACCCCCAAGGCCCAGCAACTACCCAGCCCTGTGGTTGTGGACAGGCCATTCAATCCCAGTCCATTGCAAGAAGTGAAAAAGATAACGTTTTATATCTGACCATTCTCCTCCATGGTCCACCCTCTCCTCAATCACTCACATCCCCCACTTCCCCCTGTCTCCCTTCTCTCCCTCTTATTCTTGATGTCTATACCCCATTGAGTATATATGCTGTTTACTCTCCAAGTCACCTCTGATGACAGTGAAGGCTCCCTCATTCCCTCTTGCCTTCCCCCTTCCATATCATTGCAATAGCTCATTGTAATAAAAAATTCTTAATATATGTAATAACTTAGCCTATTCCACCTCTCCTTTGTCTTACTCTCATTACATTTCCCTTTTAGCAATTGACTCTATTTTACAATATATTATATCTTCACATTTAGTTCTTTCCTTTGCTTCATCTATAGAAGCTCCTTCTCCCTGGTCTATTAAATGAGAAGTTTCTCATGAGTATTATAAGTATCATTTTTCTATGCAGGAATACATGTATTTCATCATCATTAAATCCCTCATATTTTACCTTCTCCTCCACTCTCCATGCTTCACCTGAGTCCTTTATTTGAAGATCAAACTTCTGTTCATCTCTGGCCATTTTAACAGGAACATTTGAATTTCCCATGGTTCTTTGAAAGTCAATATTTTTTCCCTGGATGAGGATGTTCAGTTTTGTTTGTTAGTTGATTCTTGGTTGCATTCTGAGCTCTTTTGCCTTCCAGACTATTATGTTCCAAGCTCTATGAGCCTTTAATGTAGTTGCTGCTAAATCCTGTGTGATCCTGACCACAAGTACACGATATTTGAATTGTGTTATTCTGGTTGCTTGTAATATTTTCTCTTTGACTTGGGAGTTCTGGAAATTGGCTACAAAATTTCTGGAGGTGGTTTTTTCTTTGGATCTCTTTCCAGGGGAGATTGGTGGATTCTATCAATTTCTATTTTGGCCTCTGCTTTTAGGATATCTGGGCAATTTTCCTGCAGAAATACTTTAAAAAAATGATGTCAAGGCTCACTTCCTGATCATGACTTTCATGTATCCCAATGATTTTTAAATTATCTTTCCTGAATCTGTTTTCCAGATTGGTTGTTTTTTTTTTTCAATGAGGTGTTTTACATTTTTTTCTAATTTTTCATTCTTTTGGTTTTAAAGTATTGTGTCTTGACTTCTTATAAAGTCAGCAGCTTCCTTTCATTCCATTCTACTTCTGAAGTATTTGTTTTCCTCAGAGAGCTTTTTTATCTCTTTTTTCCATCTGGCCAATTCTGCTTTTTAAAACATTCTCTTCCTCAATAACTTTTTGAACTGTTTTATCCATTTTACCTATGCTGGGTTTTAACATGTTATTTTCTTCAGCATCCTTTTGGATCTCCTTGACTAAGCTGCTGACTTCTTTTTCATGTTTTTCTTGTATATATCTCTCATTTCTTTTCCAAATTTTTCTTCTATCTCCCTCACTTGATTTTCAAATTCTTTTTAGATCTCTGTCATAGCCTGAACCTAATTTCCATTTTTCTTGCAGTCTTTAGATGCAGGAGCTTGTAAGTCCTTATCTTCATAATGAGTATATGAGTATTTTGATCCTTCTTGGGATCATAAACAATGTATTTCTCAATGGTGTTCCTATTTTTTTTATCTATTTACTAATTTCCCTAGCCTGTGCCTGGTTTTGGAGTGCTTCCTGAGCTTTTGAGTATTATTGGGACACCCTCCCACAAAGATCTCTGTATGTGAGGCTCTATCTTCCCTCCTGGTCTGTGAATGACCACAAGCTCACCCCTCTGACATGGGGTTGAGGTGGGAGGGCCCTGCTGTTCTATGGGGTACGTCAACTGTGACCATGATCTGTATGTAGTCAGAGCCCCAGAGTCCTGTTCCAGGGACATAGGACAGACCTTGGAAGTCTATCTCCACTCCCCTAATTTAGGTAGGCTGAGTTATCTGTGGACTCCTGCTTACAAGCGCTGCCTGCTTCTGTTCCCTGGATCTGGGCTGCTGCAGCCAGGCTGCTCACTGAATTCACTGAGGACTGGGCTTCACGTGCTCATTCTGGCAGAGGTGGGAGAGCCTCCCCCAACATCTTCCAAGTTGTGCCCAGCACTCCCCTGGTATAGTTCAGGAAACTTCCCCTGCTGCCACAACTCTCAGGCACCCTGGGTCTGTCTCTGGGAGGCTGAAGTTCCCTGCACTCTGGTGGACCACCCCTGTAACCCCATGGAGTGGAGGCTTTCTGCTATTTTTCCAGTTTACCTTGGACTGGAGAACTGCCTCACTGGATGCCTCAGTGGGTTCTGTCTTACATACATTTAGAGTCCTTATTTCATGTTTTGAAATATTATAGCAAGAGAGCACCTAAGAAAGGCTCTTCTGTTGCCATCTTGGCTCCGCTCCTGAGTTGATCAATCTTAATGGATGTAGTTCCTCTCATTAATTCAAAGAGCTAGGACAACACTAATAGACTGGCTATGAACACTGCTATCCCATCCAGAGGAAGAAAAACATAAAGAAAAGAAAACAAAATTTAAAAAAACCCATCAGAATCTGATGAACACTGCATTACATTTTTTTAAAGAAAATTTTCTTATGTATTCTTTTCCCTTAATCCTAATTCCTCATACCAAAAATGACAAAGTAATCTGTAAATGTTTAATATAAATGAATGTTCACCTGACTTTGTCCCTGAGGGCAGGAAGGGAGGGTGTGGAAACAAAATTAAAGAACTTAAAAGATGCATATGCAAATGGATGAATGTTGAAAAATTTTTACAATATGTATCTGGAAAAATAAAATATCAATTTAAAAAACTAAGAAGAAGGAGTAGGTGAGGCAAAAAAGGGAAATTTTAATTGAGTATTGGGAAGGAATCTTCAACAATTTAAAACTATTGAAAAGAAGATGGACTGCCTTTAGAAGCTTATAATCTTCTCATTTTAGGTCTTTCATCAGTTGGAGAATGACCATTTGTCACAAATGTATCTCTCCCTCATAGGTTATGATTTTTGTCCTTCATTCTGGAGGAAATCCTTGACATCATGATGGTGATTCCATGACAAACTCATGAATTACAATATCATTTCTTCATCCTTTTTTTAGTTCAGTTTTAGTTTCATTCAATTTTACATGCATTCAGAGAAGGGATCATGTTTTTTACTATTTGTTTCCCCAGCCTTAGTACAAAACCTGGCACAAAGTAGATGCCTCTTAAATCCTTTTTGAATTGATTTGGCTAAAATTATTCCTATTCAAATTAATAAGAAAACCGATCTGAAGCTTAGTTAAAACTGTGACTTTAGGAAAAAGTGCATCATTCTTAAATTATTATCTTTTTATTAAATATTCAATGAATGATTTCCCATTCCATTCAAGGTAAAAAAAGTATAGCATGAGTTGGAAGGGGCCTATAATGATAGTAATAATAACTAATAATTTTAGTGCTTTAAAATTTGCAAAAAATGCTTATATACTAACACATTCAATCTTCACAATAATCTTATAAGATAATATTCTCATTATTTGCATTTTACAGAAGAGAACTTAGGTTTTTGAAGTTAAATGGTTTGTCCAGGGTCACATATTCAGTAAGTGTATTGGAATTCTAACTCAAATGCTCTTGATTCCAACCCAGCCTCCAGTCTATTTTATCAAATAGAAAGATTCCTGAATTTTGTGATGACACCTGAGTTGTAATAACAAACACATAGCTTTACCAGATCAGTTTCTTTACATATAAAATAAAAAAGATTGGATTAGTTTATTTCTATGATCTCTTCTATTTCTAATTTAAATACTTCAATGGTTATATAGTTTACCAATGATCAACTCAAAAGGGAAAAGACAACACCTGGGTTAAATATGTAAGGGAGAATTTGGGGGAACTTCAGAGTGCACGTAGCAGAGGGACCTCATGTTATTTGAATTTTGAACTGAGTAGTACTTCAGATGCAGGTGGAAAATGGATAATAATGTGTATAGACCAAATCTTACCCTCTTTAAAGGAAAAATTTTATATCTAAGGAAAAATTGCATTAAAACCTTAAGCATAGAACTACTGGATGTATGGAGAAAGAATTCTGTATATCACTCTAAACTTAACAATTTTTGCCACAAATATGTATTTTATAAGTTTTAGGAAAATGGCTACATTTCTTTAGTGATCATAAATTCACTGTAGTTTTGGAAAGTTTAGACATTTTGTACTAATCTCTCTTTTTTTGATTAAGGGAAATTTTTTTTTCTTTTTAAACTACAAATTCTTCACATGAAGCTTATATTTAAAAATATATAGTATTTTTAATCATTCATTTCTCTCCAAAGACAATAGAAGAAAATAGGCAAGTTTCATTTTGTCAGAAAAATTCTTTATACCACTCTGTTTCATGACTGACTTTCATTAAATGATGAGCAGAGTTTAAATTGGTATTTCCTAAAATGAATGGATCAAGAGTTATTTTAAAACTGAGTTGGGTAGGGGCAGCTAGGTGACACAGTAGATAGAGCACTGGTCCTGGAGTCAGGAGGACTTGAGTTAAAATCTGGCCTCAGACACTTAATAATTATCTACCTGTGTGACCTTGGCCAAGTCACCTAATCCCATTGCCTTGCAAAAAAAATGAATTTGGTATACTCTGTCTCCCCATGTCACTTATTTATGTCAAAAACATTTTTATAATATTTCTTGTGCACACTTGAAATTTAAACTTAATACCTGTGATTGCATCAAGAGGCAAAATCAATGACACTGTTTGAATAGCTGCAATTCACATTACTTCCCAAAGTAGTTAAGCACAAATGTTGCAATATGATAAATTCTTTTCTTAAAATTAACTTTTTACTCTCAATTTTTGTGTTACTTGAGTCAAATCAATGAAATCCATAGAAAGGAAGTGATATGGCAAAATATCTTTCTTTCCAATTCATTATCCTTTCCCTCATTCACCAACTTATTTTCCTAGAAGATGAAGTAATTTCTATTCTTTCGTCTGAGGTGGCAAAAAGAAAGAATGGCTTCCTTATTAAAATTATAGAACTTCAATTTTGTTTATCAGAAACAAACAAACAAATAACACCCTCATTTCTTATTGAAGCAGAGAAGTACGAATTATTCAGTTTATTTAATTTACATTTACACCATGCAGTATAAATTTTTAAATGAAATTTTTCCATTTTAAAGGGAAAATAGTTATCAACATTCATTTTTGTAAACTTTGAGTTCCACATTTTTTCCAGTTTTCCCTTCGTCCCTCCCTTGACAGTGAGTAATATGATATAATTTATGCATATAAAATATATTTAGCATATTTTCATATTAATCATGTGTTAGAGAAATCAAAAAAAGAGAAAAAAATATGATAAAGGAGAAGAATTAAAACCAATTTTAAAAAGTGAAATAAGATGCTTTAGTCTGTATTCAGACTCCATGATTTTTTTCCTCTGGATGTGCATGGGATTTGCCTTTGATCATTGAATTACTGAGAGAACCTGTCTATCATAATTTACCATCACAAAATGTTGCTGTTAATTGTACTATATTCTCCTGATTCTGCTCACTTAATTCAACCTCAGTCCATAAAAATATTTCAAGGTTTTTCAGAAATCTACTTACTAATGGTAATTTAGAGAGCAATTCTATTCCATTGCATCCTTACACCATAATTTCTTTAGCCATTCCCCAATTGATGAGCATCCCCTCAAAATCCAATATTTTCTCACGTCCAAAAGAGCCTCTATAAGTATTTTGATACATGTGGGTCTTTCCCCCTTTTTATGATCTCTAGAGTACTTACTTAGCAGTGGCATTGCTGCATCAAAAGGTATACACAATTTTATTACCTTTTGGACTTAGTTCTGAATTTTTCTTCAGAAGAATTGGAACAGTTTAGAACTCTACCAGCCATTTATTAGTGTCCCACTTTTCCCATATCGATCATTTTCTTTTTTGTTGTATTGAAAAATCTGAGTGGTGTGAGGTTGTACCTAAGAGTTGATTTAATTTTTATTTATCTAATCAATGTAGGGAATTTTCAGTGACTATAGATAACTTAAATTTCTTCATCTGAAAACTGCTTTTTAAATACTTGGACTGTCAATTAGATAATTATTTATTTTCTAAATTTGACTCAGTTCTCTAAATATTTTTAGAAATGAGTTCTTTATCAGAAACACTTTCTGCATTCCTTAAAATCTTGGTTGCAGTGGTTTTATTTGTGAAGAACTATTTTGTTAATTTAATATACTCAAAATGATCAATTAATACAAAACCTCTTGTGTAGTCATAAAGTCCTCCCCTTTCAATAGATCTGACAAATACACTATTCCTTATTCTCATAATTGGCATATGGTATCACTGCTTATGGCTAAATCATGTGTAGTTTCTGAGCTGATCTAAGTATATATTATGAGATGTAGTTCTATGCCATATGGTTTCCAGTATTCCCAACAGTTTTTGTTGAATAGTGAGTTATTATCCTAGAAGCTTGTGCCTTTGGCTTTATCAAATAGGAGATAACTATAGCCATTTTCTACTCTGTTTCTTTTGTATCTAATCTATTCCACTGATTCACCCCTCTACTTATTAGCCAGTATCAATGATTTTTTTCAGTGAAAGATCTAGACTTATTTATTTTATATTATTACAATAATTTTGATATAGTAAACATAAACTCCCCTCCCCTCCAAGAAGATGAGAGACCTCAAGAAATGTGAGAGAAAGAAAAAAAATGTACTTTAGTACATGTTCAGATTCTAATGGCTGTCTCTTTGATGAGTTGCTTTCTTTATCACAAGTTCATCAGAGTAGTTGCTTCAATATTTTTCCCATAGTTGCTATTACTAGCTGTATTTTCTGCCACTCTATTCCCCCCACCCTTTATTCTATTCTCTCTCTCTCTCTCTCTCTCTCTCTCTCTCTCTCTCTCTCTCTCTCTCTCTCTCTCCTTTCATCCTGGCCAAAGGTGTGTTTCATATGAGTACCCTCTCCCACAATTTTCACTCTCTTCTATCACATATTCTCCTTCCCTCTCCCCATTTCCTCTTATCCCATCCCTTTCTTCTCATTTTTCTCTAGGCTAAGATAGATTTCTATATGCTATTATAGTATTTCCTCTCTGAGCCATTTATGATTAGAATGAAGGCTCACTCATTCCCCCTTGCCTTCCCCTATTCCACTCCATTGAAAAAGATTTTCTTGACTCTTATGTGAAATGTCTTAGCTTCTTCTTCATTTCCTTTCCCTTCCTCCAGTACTTTCCTTCATCACACACAGGCCCCATCTTCTTATTATATTATACCATTATCTTCATCTACTTCCTGTGTCCTGTCTCTATATGCTCCTTCTAACAGTTCTTATAAATGAGAAAGTTCATATGAGTTATCAGTATCTTCTTCCCATGCTGAAATACAAACAGTTCAATGTCATCAACGACCTCATAGTTAGTCTTTTTCTTCCACTCCCTCTATGGCTCACCAGAGTCCTGTACTTGTAGATCAGACTTTCTGTTCAGCTCTGGTTGTTTCAATAGGAAAATATGAAAGTCCCCTGTTTCATTGAAAGTCCATCTTTTCCACTGAAAGAGGATGTTAAGTTTGTCTTGGTAGTCAATTGTAAACCAAGGACTTTTGCCTTCTGTGCTATCATATTCCAATCTCTATAAGCCTATAATGCAGATGCTGCCAGATCCTATGTAATCCTGAATATGGATCTTCATTAGTTGAATTGTTTGTTTCTGGCAGCTTTTTGAATTTTCTCTTTGATTTGGGAGTTTTGGAATTTGGCTATAATTTTCCTGGAAGTTTTTCTTTTGAGATCTCTTTAGGGAGGAGACCAGTGAATTCCCCCAATTTCTATTTTGCCCTCTGCTTCTAGGATCTCAGGGCAAGTTTGCTGTTTTTTTTTCTTGAAAAATGAAGTCTAGGCTCATTTCCTGGTTGTGACTTTCAGGCAGCCCAATAATTTTTAAATTATTTCTTCTGTATCTGTTTTTTAAATTTGTTTTTATTAATGATATTTTTGAGTTTTACAATTTTCCACCCTATCTTGCCTCCCCCCCCCCACAGAAAGCACTCTGTCAGTCTTTACTTTGTTTCCATGTTGTACCTTAATCCAAATTGGGTGTGATGAGAGCGAAATCATTTCCTTAAAGAAGAGAAGGGAAGTCTAAGAGGTAACAGACTTAGACAATAAGATGTCTGTTTTTTTCTAAATTAAAGGGAATAGTCCTTGCACTGTGTTCAAACTCCACAGCTCCTTATCTGGATACAGATGGCACTCTCTTTTGCAGACAGCCCAAAATTGTTCCCAATTGTTGCACTGTTGGAATGAGCAAGTCCTTCAAGGTTGAACATCACTCCCATGTTTCTGTTAAGGTGCACAGTGTTTTACTGGTTCTGCTCATCTCACTCAGCATCAGTTCATAAAAATCCCTCCAGGCTTCCCTGAAATCCTATCCCTCTTGGTTTCAAATAGAACAATAGTGTTCCATGACATACATATACCACAGTTTGCTAAGCCATTACTCAATTGAAGGACATTTACTTCATTTCCAATTCTTTGCCACCACAAACAGGGATGCTATAAATATTTTTGTACAAGTAATGATTTTCCCCTTTTTCATCATTTCTTCAGGGTATAGACCCAGTAGTGGTATTGCTGGCTCAAAGGGTATGCACATTTTTTGTTGCCCTTTGGGCATAGTTCAAAATAGCTCTCCAGAAGGGTTGGATGAGTTCACAGGTCCACCAAAAGTGTAATAGTGTCCCAGATTTCCCAAAACCCTTCCAACAATGATCATTATCCTTCATGGTCATATTGGCCAATCTGAGAGGTGTGAGGTGGTACCTCAGAGAAGCTTTAATTTGCATTTCTCTAATAATTAATGATTTAGAGCATTTTTTCATAGCTATGGATTGCTTTGATCTCCTCATCTGTAAATTGCCTTTGCATATCCTTTGACCATTTGTCAATTGAGGTATAGCTTTTTGTTTTAAAAATATGACTCAGTTCTCTGTATATTTTAGAAATGTGTACTTTGTCAGAATCATTAGTTGTAAAGATTGTTTCCCAATTTACTACATTTCTTTTGATCTTGGTTACATTGGTTTTATCTGTGCAAAAGCTTTTTAATTTAATGTAATCAAAATCATCTAATTGGTTTTTGGTGATGTTTTCCAACTCTTCCTTAGTCATAAACTGTTCCCCTTTCCATAGATCTGACAGGTAGACTAGTCCTTGATCTTCTAATTTGCTTATAGTATTGTTTTTTATGTCTATGTCCTGAAACCATTTGGATCTTATCTTGGTAAAGGGTGTAAGGTGTTTGTCTAATCTAAGTTTCTTCCATACTAGTTTCCAATTCTCCCAGCAATTTTTATCAAAGAGGGAGTTTTTATCCCAATGGCCAAAATCTTTGGATTTATCAAACAGCAGATTACTGTAATCATCTCCTGCTTTTACACCTAGTCTATTCCACTGGTCCACCACTCTATTTCTTTGCCAGGACCAGACAGTTTTGATGACTGATGCTGTATAGTATAATTTTAGATAAGGTAGGGCTAAGCCACCTTCTTTTGCACTGTTTTTCATTAAGCTCCTGGCAATTCGTTTTTTTTTTTTTTTTAGGTTTTTGCAAGCCAAATGGGGTTAAGTGGCTTGCCCAAGGCCACACAGCTAGGTAATTATTAAGTGTCTGAGACTGGATTTGAACCCAGGTACTCGTGACTCCAAGGCCAGTGCTTTATCCACTACACCACCTAGCCACCTCTCCTGGCAATTCTTGACATTTTATTTCTCCATATGAATTTAATTACAATTTTTCTAACTTGTTAAAGTAATTTTTTGGAATTTTGATTGGTAGGGCACTAAACATACAGTTTAGTTTTGGTAGAATTGTCATTTTTATTATATTAGCTCTATCTATCCATGAGCACTTGATATTTGCCCAGTTATTTAAATCTGATTTAATTTGTGTGAGAAGTGTTTTATAATTGTTTACAAAAACATTCTGAGTCTGTCTTGGCAAATAGACTCCCAAATATTTTATATTGTCTGAGGTTACTTTGAATGGGATTTCTCTTTCTAGATGTTCCTGCTGTTTTTTTTGCTAGATATATATATAGAAAAGTTGAGGATTTATGAGGATTTATTTTATAACCTGCAACTTTCCTAAAATTGCTAATTGTTTCCAGTAGTTTTTTGGATGATTTTTTGGGATTCTTTAGGTAGACCATCATATCATCCGCAAAGAGTGAGAGTTTTTGTCTCTTCCTTCCCAATTCTAATTCCTTCAATTTTTTTCTTCTCTAATTGCTGATGCTAACATTTCTAATACAATATTGAATAGTACTGGTGATAATGGGCACCCTTGTTTCACCCCTAATCTTATTGGGAATGCCTATAGCCTCTCCCCATTGAATATAATGCTTGTTGATGGTTTCAGATAGATACTGCTAATTATTCTGAGGAACAGTCCATTTATTCCTACACTCTCGAGTGTTTTTAATAGGAATGGCTGCTTTATTTTGTCAAAAGCTTTTTCAGCATCTATTGATATGATCATTTGATTTCTGATAGCTTTGTTATTGATATAATTGAATATACTAACAGTTTTCCTAATATTGAACCAACCCTGCATTCCTGGAATAAATCCTACTTGATCATAATGTATTATCCTAATGATGACTTGTTGTCATAGTTTTGCTAAGATTTTATTTAGGATTTTTACATCTATATTCATTAGGGACATAGGTCTATAATTTTCTTTCTCTGTTTTAAATATTCCTGGTTTAGGTAACAGCACCATATTGGTTTCATTGAAAAAGTTAGGCAGAGTTCCATCTTTCCCTATTTTTCCAAAGATTTTATATGGGATTGAAACCATTTTTTCCTTAAATGTTTGGTAGAATTCACTTGTGAATCCATCAGGCCCTGGAGATTTTTTTTTAGGGAGTTCAATAATAGCTTGGTGAATTTCTTTTTGTGAGATAGGTTTGTTTAGGTATTTAATCTCTTCTTCACTTAACCTGGGCAACTTATATTTTTGTAAATATTCACCCATTTCACTTAGATTATCAAATTTATTGGCATAGAGTTGGGCAAAATAATTTTGAATTATTACTTTAATTTCCTCCTCCTTAATGGTGAGTTTACCCTTTTCATTTATGATACTAGCAACTGGGTTTTATTCTTTCTTTTTTCTAATCAAATTGACCAGAGGTTTATCATTTTTTTTGTTTTTTTTCATAATATCAACTTTTGGTTTTATTTATTAATTCAATATTTTTTTGCTTTCAATTTTATTAATTTCTCCTTTAATATTTAGAATTTCTAATTTGGTACTTAATTGGGGATTTTGGATTTGTGCTTTCTCTAATTTTTTTTAGTTGCATGTTACCTTCATTGATTTCCTCCTTCTCCAATTTATTCATGTAAGCATTTAGAGCTATAATGTATCCCCTGAGAGTCGCTTTGAATGACTCTCATAGGTTTTGGTATGTTTTTTCATTATTATCATTATCTAGGATAAAGTGATTAATTCTATCTAATTTGTTTTTTGGTCCACTCATTTTTTAAAATGAGGTTATTTAGTTTCCAATAGGTTCTGGGTCTATATCTCCTTGGCCCAGTATTGCATATGACTTTTATTGCATTGTGATCTGAGAATGATGTATTCACTATTTCTGCCTTTCTGTAGTTGATCATTAGGTTATTATGTCTAGTACATGGTCAATTTTAGTTCCATGTATGGCAGAGGAAAAGGTATATTCCTTTCTATCCCCATTCAGTTTCCTCCATAAGTCTACCAAATCTAATTTTTCTACCAATCTATTTACCTCCTTAACTTCTTTCATGTTTATTTTATGATTTGATTTATCTAGATCTGATAGCAGGAGGTTGAGGTCTCTCACTATTAGAGTTCTGCTGTCTATGTCTTCCTGTAGTTCTTTCAGCTTCTCCTCTAAGAATTTGGGTGCTGTCCCACTGGGTGCATATATATTCAATATTGAAATGGCTATTGTCTATGGTACCTTTTAGGAGCATAAAATTTCCTTCTGTATCTCTTTTAATGCTATCTATTTTTTGCTGCTGCTTTGTCTGAGATAAGGATTGCTACCCCTGTTTTTTTAGTTCAGCTGAAGCAAAATATATTTTGCTCCAACCTTTTACCTTTACTCTATATATATCACTCTGCATCAAATGAGTTTCTTGTAAGCAGCATATTGTAGGATTCTGTTTTTTAATCCACTCTGCTATTCACTTACGTTTTAAGGTAGAGTTCATCCCATTCACATTCAAGGTTATGATTACTAATTCTTTATTGCCCTCCATACTTTCTTTCTTCTGTTTGTATTTTCCCCCTTCCCACTTCCTATATCTGTATTCTCAAGTATTTTGTTTCTGAATACCACCCCCTTCAGTGTGTTTGCCCTCCTATATCACACCCTCCCCTTTCTTTCCCCTTTCCCTTCTTTCTTTTTCCCTTCCCTTCCTCTTGTTATTTCCTCTTTTCCCCCCACTCCCCTTCCCTTTCTCCATCACCCTCCCCTTTTCCCCTTTTAATACTTGAAAGGTTAGATGTTTTGTAAGTTTACTGAGTATGTGTAGGTTGACTTTAAGCCAAGTCTGATGAGAAGAATATTCAGGTGTTTCTCCTCTGTTCCCTTCTTCCCCTCTATGACCATAGGTTTTTGTACCTCTTAGTATAATGAAATTTACCCCAGCCAATCCCCTCCCTCCTCCTGTCTTTTTCCTGTCCTCTTTCTAAGGAGGTAGTGTTTTTTTAGATCATTCTAAGTCATAGAAAATTCTGAGTGCCTGTCCCTTCTAGTTCAGTATATTCTATTGAATAGAGTCAAAATTCCTGAGAGTTATTAGAGTCATTCTCCCAAGTGGGGTTAAAGCCAGTTACATCCCATTAGATAGCAGTCTCATGGTTAGGTCATGAATGTCCATCATTTCTGGATAGATGTATTCTCTCTGTTAGAGTTACAATTCTCAAGATTTATGAGAATCTTGTTTCCCCCCATGCTGGGATATAGCCAATTTCAACTTACTGGATTGCGTTTTTTTCCCCTTTTACCATCACCATTGTTTTTACCATTTCATGTGTCTCTTGAACCTCCAGTTTGATGTCCAAATTTTTTGTTTAGCTCTGGTATTTTCATCAGAAATTTTTGGAATTCTTCCAGTTCGTTAAATGTCCATCTTTTGTCCTGGACGGGAAGGCTCAGCTTTGCAGGAAAGTAGATTCTTGGCTGCATTCCAAGCTCCCTTGCTCTTCAAAATTTCTTGTTCCAGGCCCTTTGATCCCTTAATGTTGATACAGCCAGTTCCTGTGTGATTCTCACTCTGTCTCCTTGATATTTATATTGTTTCTTTCTGGCTGCTTGCAGGATTTTCTCTTTTATCTGATAATTCTGAAGTTTGGCCACAACATTCCTTTGTGTTTTCATTTTAGGATCTTTTTCTGGTGGGGATCGATGTATTCTTTCAATAACTATTTTGCCCTCTGATTCCATGATATCTGGGCAGTTTTCCATCACTAGATCCTGTAATATTAAGTCCAGGCTTTTTTTCTCTTCAATGGTTTCAGGATGTCCTATAATTTTCAGGTTGCCCCTTCTCGACCTATTTTCAAGGTCAGTGGTTTTGTTGATGAGGTATTTATACATTTGCTTCTATTTTTTCTATTTTTTGATTTCGTTTAATTGGCTCTTGCTGTCTCATGGAGTAATTAGTTTCTGTAGACTCCATTTTTTTGGGGTAGAGGAGTTTTCTTCATTAACCTATTGCAACTCCTTTTCCAATTTGGCAATTCTACTTTTGAAAGAGCTTTCTATTTGACCAATTGAGGTTTTGAGAGAAATAATTTTTTTTTGTATTTGCTCATTTGAGGTTCTGAGAGATTTATTCTCATTTAGTAATTGTCCAATTGATGATCTGATTTATTCTCCTTTTGTGTTTGTCCAATTGTACTTTCTAAGGTTTTGTTTTCTTGTTGTAAGGTATTAATTGCCTCTCCCAAATTTTTAAGCTCCTTCCTTATTTCTTCAAGGAAGACTTTCTGTGCTGGAGACCAGATTGTATTCTCCTCAGAGGTTCCAGATCTCTCTGAATTAGGGTCTTTCCTTTCCAGGAATTTTTCTATGGATCCACCTTTCTGCTGACCCTTCTTCATTTTGGTAATACCTGAGTTGGGGGGGGGGTGCTGGGGGCTGGTTCACCAGTGCTTAGGATCACTAAAGGCTTTACTCACTGAGTGCAGTTTCTGTGGCTGGCCAGTAGGAGGTGTTGGTTGCTTTCTCTTGAGTGTCTGTGACCTTGGTTGATGCCTTCTCTCTTTGCTTGAAGGGAGGGGTTGGAGCTATTGAATTCTTTTGCCTTTAATCAATGGTGGGCTTTACCCTAGCCTGAGGTCCTTCCTCACCTGGGCTGGTTCTTCTGCTCACACACCTGGGCCTGAGGGAGAAGTAGTTTGCATTTCTCTGTTTGGGAAGAGGTCTGAGCTGTAATGGGACTCAGAGTTCCTCAGACCTGAGGAGCTCAGGAATGGTGTCCACAGCTCTCCTGCACCAGAACTCTCCCCCCAGCCCTGTCCCCAAGCTCCAACACAAGTGCCTCTGCTTCCCCACGGACCCAAGCCACTGTCGTCCAGCCCCACTGCTGATCCAGCAGGTCGGGCTCTCGGGCCCTCAGACTCCAGCTTCCAAATCAGCTGTTAATCTGGCTGATCTGGGGCCAATCCTCCCTTTGAGCCCAGACTCACTTGCCTGAATTCACCCAAAGCTGCTGCTGGAGACAAATCCTGATGTAGATGTTCTTTCTCCTGGCTTTTCTTTCTGGGTTTTGTGGGTCAGATTTCTTTTAAAAGGTTTGTTTCATGTGATATATAGGGAAGAGATCAGGAGACTTTAGAACTATGCCTGTCTTCTCTCTGCCATCTTGGCCGGAAGTCCTCTGTATCTGTTTTTGAGGATTCTTGTTTATCCAATTAGATATTTCACATTTTCTTATGATTTTTGACTTTTTTGGAAAAGTTTTATTTCTTCCTGAATTTTTAGAATGTCATCAACTTCCTTTAGTTGCATTCTGCATTTGAAGGAGTTATTTTCTTCAGAGAATTTTTTTATCTCCTTTTCCAGCCAGCCAATTCTGCTTTTTTAAGGCATTCTTCTCCTCATTTGCCTTTTGTTTTGCTTTTTTTCCATTTGGCCTAAACTGGTTTTAAACATATTATTTTCTTCAGTATTTTTGTGTATTTCTTTCACCAAGCTACTGATATGGTTTTCATGATTTTTCTGCATTGCTCTCATTTCTCATCCCACTTTTTCCTCCATCTCGCTTAATTGCTTTTCAAAGTCTTATATGAGCTCATCCAAAGTCTGAGCCCATTTTTTATTTCAATTGGAGGTTTTGGATATGGAAGCTTCAATTTTGTCATCTGAGTATTTGTTTTGATCTTCCATGGGAGTAAAATAATTTTCTCTGTCTAGATTCTTCTTTTTCTGTCAACTATTTTATGTTTTCTACAGTTACTATTAATGGGATTTCTCTTTCAATCTCTTGCTTTTGAGTTTTGTTTATTATTTGTAGAAATTCAAAGGGTAACTAGCTTTAACAGTATATAGGGCACTGGCCCTGGATTCAGGATGACCTCAGTTCAAATGTGGCTTCAGACACATAATACTTACCTAGCTTTGTGATCTTAGGTAAGATACTTAAGCCCATTGCCTTACAAAAACAAAAACAAAAACAAAAAATAAAGAAGTGATCATTTGCATGGGTTTATTTTATATCCTGCAACTTTGTTAAAGGTGTTCACTGTTTCATGCAGTATTTTGCTTGTTTTTTTGAGGATTCACTATGTATACCACAATATCTATAAGGGAGAGTTTTGTTTCCTCATTAGGCAATTCTAATAGAATGAACATTATAAATCCATCAGTTTCTTTTCTTTTTTTTTCTTAAAGCTAACATTTCTAAAACAATATTGTATATGGGCATGATTATGAATTTCCTGGAAATACTTCTAGCTTATCCCCATTATATATATATATATATATATATATATATATATATATGTATATATATATATATATATATATATATATATATATTTGCTGATGGTTTTAAATAGCTACTGCTTCTCATGTTAAGGACAATTCCATTTATTTTTATGGTCTCTAGTATATTAAATTGGAATGGGTATTATATTTTGTAAAAGGATATGTTCATTTTAATTATTTTCCTAGTAGCAAACCATACCCGCCTATCAGTATAAATCCCACCTAGTCATATTGTATTAACTTATTGATAACTTGCTATAATGTCTTTGCTAATATTTTATTTAAAATTTCCTTTCAATTTTTTTCCAGAAGCCCACCATATATAAATTTTTAAAAATTCTTTCAACATCCTTAACTTTCTCTTTATTTATTTTTATGACTAGATTCCTCTAATTCTGAGAGAGGGAAGTTGAAGTCTTCTTCTAATATAGTTTTGCTGTCTATTTCTTGAATGTGTATGCTAAATACCATTTAGTGTTTATATGTTTAGTAACTATATGAATTCAATGGCTGTGGTCTCTTTTAGGAATATCCCTTTTAATGAGAATCCCTTTTTGCTTTTGGTAAATATTGCTGCACACTTTTTTTCACATGAGTTGAATTGGATTTTATTCTGCTCGTCTTTTACCGTTATTCTCTATGTGTCTCTGCTTCAAATATGTTTCTTTTAAACATCATATTGTAGTATTCTGGGGTTTTTTTGATCCGCTCTGCTATCTTCTGCTTTTTATGAAAGAGTTTATCCATTCACATTCTCAGTAATTATTAGCAAGTCTTTATTAACCTTCATACGATCTTTCTACCTTTTGGATATTTCTGTCTTTTACACTATGGTTTCTCAACAGTATTTTGCTTCTGATCACCATCTCTCTGTTCTTCATTTTATTCACCCATTCTTCCATTTTATTTTCCTTTTCCCCACTAACTCCCTTTAGGGTAAGACAAATTTCTAAAACCCATTAGGTTTTCATATTATAACCTAATTGAGTCAAATCCAATGAGAGTAAGATTTCAGGAATTTTCAACCTCTCCCATTTTTTATCTTCTTTTAGAGATTCTTTGCAACTATTCATGTGTTGTAATTTTTCTTATTCTTCCTCCCTCTTTTACAATACTTTTTTCATGCTTAATTAATTTTTTTTAATATCATCACATCAAAATAAACTTAAAACCACAATATATAAGCATAATCCTCCTAAGAAAGATGCAGTTCTCAAGAGCTACAAGTATCATCTTGCTTTGCAAGAATATAAACACATTAACCTAATTGTATATTTTGCTTTGCTTTTCTCTATAGCTTTTTTACTCATGTCTTGAGTCTTGTATTTAGGATCTAATTTTCTGTTCAAGTCTTATCTGTCCTTGGAAAACTTTAATGTCATCTATTTCATTGAATACCTATATTTTTTCCTTGAAAAATTGAGCTTAACTTTGCAGCATAGTTGATTTTTATTTTCAATCCAAATTCTCTGGACTATCATATTACAGGTTTTCTGATTCTATAATGCTGAAGCTGCCAAGTCCTGTGTAATCCCAACTGTGCCTCCTTGCAATTTGAATTGCTTCATTCTGCTGCCTACAGTCTACTTGACCTGACAATTCTGGAATTTGGCTTGTACATTCCTTGTAATTTGCATTTAGAAATCCCTTTTAGAAAATGATCCATAGATTCTACCAGTGACGATTTCATCCTCTAATTCTGGATTATTAGCATAGTTTTCCTTGACAAAATGCAAACATAGACAATGAATGAACCCATATTTGCCCAATATCCTAGCTGTTAATGTTTAATAGATATATAGAAAGATATATATAGATATATAAATTAATTTGTTTGAGAAATTGACAATAAACCTATAATAATGATTTCAGATTTCCTCAAACAGTCCTAGATAGCTCCAACAATAACAAGAGAAAGAAAGAGACAAGGAAGTTAAAGATTTATACAGAATACTTGAAAAAATGAAATAGAAATGAAAGACAATGACGTCTCTCTCTCTCTCTTTCTCACTGTGTCTGTGTATGTGTCTGTGTTTGTGTGTGTGTGGTGTGTGTGTGTGTTTGTGTGTGTGTACAATAGAATTAATTAACATTGTCTTGCTTTTGGAACATCAAGAGACCAATTTCATTTGATCAAAGGGTGGGGGATGAGGTAGTTTTATTTATTTTTTACTAACTAGAAAAAATAATGACTAAGTTGATTAAAAAGGTGAAAAGCAGATGAACAATATTAAAAATAAAAAATAATGTATAAAAATGAAAAAAGTAAGACTTCTGCTAAAATATTTTTTCATCTATCTGTGAATAAAACAAAAATGTAAATAAAATACATGAATATATTGCAAAAATATAAAATATCAAATTAAAAGAAGTAGAAAACTTGAATTACTGAATTTCAGGTGAAGAGATTAAAAAAACCACATATACACTACCAAGGAGTAAAAACTGGAACTGAATGAATAAACAAGTAAATTCTATTAAATTTCCAAAGAAAAATAAATTCAAATATAACATAATGTTTATGAAAAATAACAAGGAATTATGCCAATTTTTTTCACAAGACAGATACTATCTTATAAATTAAATGGAATCATGAACCAGTGCCAAAGGATGGAAACAGAACCAGGAAAACACTGAACACATTAACAACAAAATTGTGAGTTGATCAGTTGATCAGAAATCTAGGACAACCCTGAGAAACCTGTTATGGACAACACCAACCAGATCCATCGTGAGAAAGGAGGGAACACAACCTGTGAAACTATGTTCATGTATTAGAAACTTCTCTTATTTGTTTTCCCTTACCATTCCATAGTTTTCTTTCTTTTCCCTTGATCATAATTCCTCATACATGAAATGACTAATATAAAAACATGTTAAACTTAAATGTGCATGTACAACTTTTGCCGTACTATTCTCTGCTAAGAGGAATGTGAGGTAGGAAGGGAGGGTGGGAGAAACATGTGTAACTTGCAAATATGCAATTGGATTAATGTTGAATATATTTCACAACATGTAATTGAAAAAATAAAATATTAATTATAAACTAAAAATTTAAAATAGGTTGAATCAAAAAAACAGAATTCTATTAACCTTTATCTTTAAAAAATACAGATGTAATAATTTAAAGGAAAAATTTGCACTATGATAAATAATTATCATATTGCTAGATTATATGCTATGAAAATGTGGTATTTTTATCACAACTGCATGCTTGATTTGCTATTAGAAAAACTGTAATCTTATTTATCAACATTAGTAACAAAATTAATGAATATCATAAATTTACTTGAAAATGATAAATTAAATGTTTTTCAGACATTATTAATTCATCTGTTAAAATACTAGCAAACAGAAAAAAATTATACCTTTCTTAATACATATCTAAACAAAGTTCTATTGTTCTATATAATGAGGACAAATAAAATGTTTTCTTCCAGAACAGAGATGGAATTATGCTTTCTAATGATGTCATCACTTCTGTTTGACATAGTATTATAAATTCTAGCTATAGGAAAAAAACATGGCATTACAATCAATTAAATGGCAAAATATGGTATATGAATGTTATGGATTATTGTTTTAGATAAATGGGGAAATGCTTGATTTCAGAAAAGTTATGAAAAGTATTAAAATGAAGTGAGTCAAAGTGAAATAATCAAAATATTTTTTGCTAAAACATCAATAAAATAAATGAGTGGAAGGATGTTATGAATTGATTAAGCATGAAATAGAACCAAGAATACAGATTATACTATGTCATTAATATGATAAAAAAGGAATAATTATGAGAATTTTTATGAAGTGAATGAGGAATAAAATAAGAATTAAAAGATCAATTTTATTTTTAAAAAAGCCCCCAATTTGTAAAATTGCACAAACTATGATAAATACATTAACAATAGAAGACTAGTGATGAAAATTGGAATAAATTATAGAGAAATGATGCATTAGGCTACATATTGAGGCATATACACATTGCTATATATATAAGCACTGAGGGAATG
Source organism: Macrotis lagotis (assembly GCF_037893015.1). NCBI lineage: Eukaryota > Metazoa > Chordata > Mammalia > Peramelemorphia > Peramelidae > Macrotis > Macrotis lagotis. The sequence goes on from NC_133666.1 coordinate 388,917,006, forward strand.
GTTATCTTGACTATGAATATTTGTTAAAATAATACTTTTCTTTTTTATATTAGGAGTAGAAAGGAAAGATTAGAAAAAATATTAGGAAATAGCTTGGTGAAGTTAGCAAAAGATGCTAATTATTTCATGCACTTTCAGACTAGTGTTCAGACTAGTAAAACTTTCAGTATTACTTTGTTTCAAGACAATTCCCATGGGGCATAAATAATTTATTAATATTTAGCATTTAAAAAAAGAAAGCATCAGTAGAATTAAAAAACATGTTTATTCCATTTTCTAGCTCATGTTCTTGCACAGAAGGGGCATTTAATCAATATTTGTTGAATTAAATAGAGGGCAAGAGTGCAATCTATGGTGCCAGGTCCTGGGGCAGTTGTAAATTTTGTATTAGAAATAGTATCTTTGTTGAGGCAAAGTAATGGAAATTCAAAGGGTGCCGAACAATTGAGGAATCACTGAATAAATTGTGGTACATCTTTGTGATTGAAGACTGCTGTACTATGAGAAATTATCACCTCAATCATCTTTGAAAAAAAATGAAATGACATGAAAAAATGAAGAGCAAAGTCAGCAAAAGCATGAGAATGTTGTGTATAGTAACAGTGATATTGCTTTAAGAGTGACATTGAACAATTGATTTACTTTGACTATTATTTTTCTCTAAATTAAGTATAAAGGGCATATAAAGAAAATGCTATTTGTATCTAGAAAAAGAATTGATAAATAAAAGTTTGTATACTATAATTTTATATATGTATATATACATATATATATCATATATATATATATGATTATGACTGTGTAAAATGGTGACCACCTGGCAATATGTGGAGGGAATAAGTTAGTAGTATAGGAGAGAACTATAATACAATATTACATAACTGCTTATAACAGTTACAGTTTCAAGTGTCAAGGTCTATAAAGATCAGGATGATTACTGAAGATCTTGAGTTAGTCATTAAAAGATGAATAGAAATACACAGAAAAAGAGTGTGTATAAGAGAGAAAGTGTTCTATAAAGAGAGAATATCAATAATTAAAATGCATGCAGGCAGGGGTGGAGCTAAGTTGGTGGCAGGATAACAGCCTTTCATATGGGCTTTCCCCAAAATTTTTCAAAAACCTTAGCAGAATCTACAGAAATATACATTGAGGCAATTCTCCAGGCCAATGTAATCTGGAAAATAGTATGAACACTCTATTCCAGGGGTTTGGAAGGGGAGACAGCTTCTGCCTTTTGGGAACTATCCCAGGGTGCTTGGGTCTCTGGGAGCCCCAGCACCTGGCAGCAGAAGCAGTTTCCTGACCTGCTGCCCCAGGGAGCACCAAGCTCAACTTGGAAGATCAGCATGGAGACCTCTGGCCGAGTGACTGCAAATTCCAGGCCATCATGGCCCTCCTCAGGTTGGCCACAGCCCTCAGCAAAGCCCAGATCTCAGGAAACAGAAGCAGGCCTGTGGAACCACGCAATAGGACCCTCCATGCAGTGGCTTTCTGAGTGCTCAGTACAAGGAAGGTAAGGAAGTAGAGAGAGATTCTGAGGTCTGCCCTTATTCCCTGGGACAGGGTTCTGGGGATTTGACCATATTTAGACCCTGGTTTCAGTCTGGGACCCCCATAAAGCAGGGACTTTCCTCACAGTGGGGCAGATGGTTGACCTTGTGGTCATTCAACAGACCAGGGAAGCAGTCTGAGTCTCCAATAAGAACTTGAAGGAACTGAGGTCCTTGTGGGGTTGTCCCAATAACAAACAAAAGCTGAGGAAGCACCCCAAAACTAGGCACAGGCTGGGGAAATGAGTAAACAAAAAAAGGAACCTGACATTGGACAATTACTTTGGTCCCATGGAGGACCAAAACAGACTCTGAAAATGAGAAAGTCTAAGCTTCTGCAACTAAATCCTCCCAGAAATATAGAACTTGGACTCAAGCTATGAAAGAGCTCAAAAAAGATTTTGAAAATCAAGTAAGGGAAATAGAGGAAAGATTTGGAAGTAAAATGAGAGAGATGCAAGAAAAACATGAAAATGAAATCAGCAGCTTAGTCAAGGAGATCCAAAAAAAATGCTGAAGAAAATAACATGTAAAAACCAGTTATATCAAAGGGAAAAAACAGTTCAAAAACTTAATGAGGAGAAGAATGCTTTAAAAAGCATAATTGGCCCAATGGAAAAAGGTGATAAGAAAGCTCTCTGAAGAGAACAGATCCTTCAGAATCAGAATGGAGTTAAAGGAAGCAAGAAAGTTAAGACACAATAATTCAACACAAAATAATGAAAAAACTAGAAGAAAATGTGAAATATATCATTGAAAAAAACAACTGACCTGGAACACAGATCCAAAAAAGATAAGTTAAAAATTATTGGGTTACCTGAAAAATCATGATCAGTAAAAGACCCTTGACTTCATTTTGAAAGAATTTATACAGAAAAATTTCCCTGATATCCTAGAAGCAGAGGGTAAAATAGAAGTTGAGAGAATCCATTGATCTACTGAAAGAGGAAACAACAAAAAACAACAACCCCCAGGAATATTATAGCCACGATCTGGAACTCCCAAGCCAAAGAGAAAATAGAAAAAACAGCCAGAAGGTCACAATTCAAATTATCATGGAACTACAGTCAGGATCACACAGACTTAGTAGTATCCACATTAAGGGCTTATAGTACTTTGAATATAATATTCTGGAAGGGTAATAAGGTTGGAACTCAGCTGAAAGTCAACTACACAGAAAAACTGAACATCCTATTCCAAGAGAAAAGATAGACTTTCAGTGAAACAGGGAAATTTCCAATGTTCTGTTGAAACAGTCCTAGCTGAAAAGAAAGTTTGATCTTCAAGTACAGGACTCATGAGAAGCATAGTGGACAAGAAGGGTAAATTATGAGAGATTTAATAATGATGAGTGTGTGTATTCAGGTGATAATGGTAATAATGATATGAACCTTCTCATTTAATAGAGCAGGTAGAAAGACCCTTAATAGTTTAAGCACACGAGAGAGTCAAATTTGAAGGTATAATATATGATAAAAATGGAATCAATGGGTGAAAGGGAAATGTACTGGGTGTAAGAGAAATCAAAGGTAGAATAAGCTAAAATATTTCATGTAAAAGGGTCAAGAAGTATCTTTTACAATGGTATGGAAGGGGGAAGGTGAGGGGGAAAGAAGGAGCCTTATTTTCTTCAGAAATGGCTCAGAGAGGAAACAGCAAGCACATTCAATAGGGTATAGAAATTTAGAAGAAAAAGGAGAAAAGGGGGACAAGGGCAGGGGAGAGGTGATGGGGTTGGTAGAGGAGAAGGTAGATCATGGGAGAAGATAGTAAGATATAACACATTTTCTTTTTTTACTTTTTAAATGGTGGTAGGATTGGGTGGCCTGTCTGAGACCATGGAGCCGGGTGGTTGCTGGGTCTCTGGGGTGAGATGTAGGCTTGGGGACTCTTGGTCCCAGGGCCAGTTCTGTGTCCACTGGCCCACTTGATTGCCCCAAAACATGTTTTGGAAGAGGGACAAAGTGAAAGGAGACAAAATATAATAGATGGTAGTGGGGAGGAATGAATGAAGGGAATTACAATCAGCAATAGAAACTATGGAAAAATATGGAACTAACTTATATGATAAAGAATGTGAACTACCTGAGACAGGGTTGATGGTATCAGAATGCAAATTGAAACACAATTTTTTTTCTCTTTTACTTTATTTATCATGAGGTTTTATATTTTTTGGGGGGTGAGGGAGTACTATGTTTACTCTCATTATAAGAATATTTTAGTAATCTGTAAATAAATTAAAAAAATTAAAAACAATTTTGAAATATCAAAAATGCATGCATGTAGAAAAATATTTTTATGAAATATGAGGGCATTTTGAAGGAACTAAGTAAGAAGAGAAGACATTATTGACATTATATCTGTGTTCATATTTTCAAAGTATTTCTAAGTGGAAAGGGATTATTCTCATTCTTTTTGTCCCTTAAAACATCAAAATAGAAGCAATGAGCAGAAGCTCCAACAAGGCAAACTGCCTAACATTTTTAATTATCCAAAATTAGAAAAATTTACCTTGGGAAGAAGTGAGTGACTTTGCAATTGATGTCTATGAGTTAAGGCCAAATTGGCTATCTCTCCTATCAATGACATTTGGAGTAGGGCAAAAGTGTTCAAACTACTGTCCAAGATCTGTGAAAAAACACATTTGAAGCATGAATAAAGGGAAAAAAATTTAAATTTTCATTGCCAAAAGCAAAAGTAATACATTGAATTGCTCAGGAGCAGAGTTAAGTTTGCTGAGTAGAATTAGAAATTTTGCTAAATTCTTCCAGCATTCAACCCCAAACAACTTTAAAATAATGCCTCAAATCAATTTTCTTAAATAATTTTCTAGCTCAAGACAATTTAGGAAGTCCGGAGGAAAAGTTTGTCACGCTGCGGTGGTAGTTGGGCCAGCACATGCAATGGCAGTGGAAAGTGTTGGAGGCAGCTGCAATAGCAGCAGCATTAGAAGCTTTGTGAATCCAGCCCCACAGATCATAACCTGAAGTAGACCAACTGGTCAGAACAAGGTTATAGGAGACCATTTGTTTCTTGTTGGGCACAGGAGCCTGTTGCATTACCTACATAGAGTTCCAAGTTGCGGTTTCAAGGACAAAAGGATCTCTTGTGGCAACAAAATAACAAGGTCTCTTCCTGAGTTGACTAGTGCTCAGGCCAGTAAAGCGGTAACCACATCTCTCCTTAGATTATATCAATTTGAATATTCATAGAACTCTAAAACTAGCATTGAAAACAGTACTAAAAAACAAAACAACACAAAACAAAAACCTGAAGCATGAGACAGTGACATTTCCCAGGTCAGAGGGGAGTCAACTGTCACTGATAAATAGGGAAGATAGAGTTATATATTCATAGAAAATAATTTGTGTCAAAATAGCTGGAAACAAAGCCTCATTGAAACATGTGAATTGAACACAAACGCAACAAAAATTCCTGGAAGAGCTCAAATAATGTTTTCAAAATCAAATGAGAGTTTGGAGAGAAATTTGGGAAAAAAGAAAAGAGTGATACAAGAAAATTATAAAAAGGGTTCACAGCTTGGTAAAAAAGACAAAAAAATTATAAGGAAAATAATATCCTAAAAGCAAAATTGGTCAAATACTTAAAAAAAAGAAGGTGCAAAAATTCACTGAAGAAATCACACCTTTATTAAGTATATTTGGCTAAATGGCCAAACTCACTGAAGAAAATGGTTCTTTAAAAATTAGACTTGAGCAAGAGGAAGCTACTGACTAAGAAATATCAAGATACACTCAAACAAAAGAAGGGGGGGAATGAAAAAATAGAGGAAAATGTGAAATATTTCATTTGGAAAAAAAAATTAGCTGGGAAAAGTTTGTCAACAGTGTATTTAAGAATTATTAGATTTCCTGAAAGCCATGATTAGGAAAGAACTTAAGAATCATATTTCAAAAAAAAAATGAATAAAAAGAAAACAGTCTTGACATACCTAGAACTCAGAGAAAAGAATAGAAATGGGAAGAATTCTTCAATAACCTCCTAAATGAGATTTTAAAATGTAAATCCCCAATTGGATCATATGGAAATTCTATAGCTCTCATGGCAAAAAGGGAATATCATAAGTAATAAAAAAAAGATATAATTCAAAATACTGTGGTTCTGCAACCACGATAACAAAAGATTTAACAACTTCCATGTTAAAATTTCAGAGTTCTTGGAAAATGATAAGTTGGAAGGCAAAGGAGTTAGGACTGCTACTCAGAATAATCTATCCAGCAAAAGTGGATATATTCTTTTTTGGGGGGGTATTTAATGAAATATAGGACTTTTAATCATTTCTAACAAAATCCTAGAGCTGAATAAAAAATTAAATTTCCCAAAAAAAGTCTCAAGAAAAGCATAAAAAGATAAACATGAAAGAAAGCCCAGAAAGGAATCAATAATTTAAAACTTTTCATTTCTATATGAAAAGAGAATGCTTCTAGCTCCTAAGAATTTTATCATTATTATGTCATGATTTGAAATTAGGATAAGGAATTTTCCAGACTTCAGGCCCAACACTGTCTACTGAACTTAGTTGTACCCATTTTCATGCTCTTTAAAAATCTATTTTTTTCTTTTGACTCCGGCCACCCTTAATCTACCTGGTCTTGTATTAGTCCCTATTTTTCTTATCCCCTTTCCATCATACTTCTACTGGAGATAAATTTCTATATCCTCAAGAATGTATATTTTATTCCTCCTTTGAATCAATTCCTTTGTGTGTATGTTCAAGCATTGCCCATTACTTGATCATTTTGTCCTGTACATAAGTCCCTTGGGGTGGCTAGGTGCGCAATGGATAGAGCACCAGCCCTGGAGTCAGGAGTACCTGATTTCAAATCTGGTCTCAGACACTTAATAATTACCTAGCTGTGTGGCCTTGGGAAAGCCACTTAAGCCCGTTTTCCTTGCAAAAACAAAACAAAGCATAAAACTAACTAAAAAACTAAAAAAAAAATACTAAAAACTACACTTGTCCCTCCTTTTTATTTTAGATAATTTCCCTCATTTTCCCCTTCTCTTTCCTGTTACTAGGATATCTCCCTTATTCACCCATAATCTTTTTGAGATGATTATCCCAATATATTCAACTCACACCATGACCTCTGTCTTCAAAGATTCTTCTACATATCCTAATAATGAAAAAAAAATTATTAGGAGTTATAAGTTTTGACACAAATGTGGTGAGGGGTACCTATACCAAGAAGAGTTAAAAAAAGAAAAATAATTATAGACCAATTTCTCTAATAAATATTGCTGAAAAATTTTAAAGTACTACAAGACAATTGAAACAATCTATACAAACATACATTATATATATATATATATATATATATATATATACATTTGATAATATATTGTGATTAGGTGACAGTTATGCTAAGAATTAAGAGCTGATTTAATATTAAGGAAATCACTAGCATAATTGACCATCTAAAATCATATATTTATCTCAGTATAATCAGAAAAAGGTTTTTTTGCTTTTTTTTGTTTTGTTTTTTAGTTTTTGCAAGGCAGTAGGGTTAAGTAGCTTGCCTAAGGCCACACGGCTAGGTTATTATTAAGTGTCTGAGATCAGATTTGAACTCAGGTACTCCTGACTCCAAGGCTGGTGCTCTATCCACTGCACTACCTAGCCGCTCCCAGAAAAGTTTTTAAAAAAATGCAATATTCATTCCTTTCAAAAATTTTAGAAATTATAAGAATAAACGGAACATTTTAAAAAGTGATAGGGAGTATCTAAAACCATTAACAAGCATTATCTACAATGGGAATACTCAACAACCCTTTCCAATAAGATGAAGGGTGAAGCATGAAGGTCCATTATTACTGGTTATCATTCTAGAATTGTGAACTGTAGCAATGAGAAGAAAAAGAAATTGGAGAATTTAGAATAGGTTATGGGGAAACAAACCAATCCATCTTTGCAGATGATATGATAATATAGCTAAAGTATTAATTAAAACTTTTATGGAAACAATTACGAACTTCAGCAAAGTTGCAGGACATATAATAAACCTTCATAAAGCACTCGCATTTCGATCTACTGTTGACAATGTATAGCAGTGATAGAATGAAGAAATTAGATTTTAAATAAGTGCAGATTACAAAATTCTTGGAAGTCTTCTTTCTAAGAGAAACATATTTTCTAAGAGAAAAATATTTTTCATACAAATAAAGTCAAATTCAAACAATTGGTTAAATATTAATTGCACACTACCTATCCAATATAATAAAAATGATAATTCTGCATAAATTTGTTTTTCAATAACACACCAACCAAAGTACAAAACCTATTTTATGGAGTAAGAAAAATAATAACAAAATTAATTTGGAATATCAAGGGAATTAGTGGAAAAAAAGAATTAATATAGAAAACTATCTGTATATAGTTGGGAAAAAGGGGGGGAGAAAAAAAACATGAAAAGACTTAACATGAACTAATGCAAAGTGAAATGATCATAACAAGGAAAATGTTATTCAAAGGAATAACATTATTATAAAACGATCTACTGTGAATAACTTTTCTATTCTCATAAATACAACGATCCAGAAAAATTCTGAAGGACTTTAGTTGTAAAGTACTATCCATCTCAAGAGAAAGAATTGATGGAATATGACTGTAGATACTTTTCTCTGAGTGTTTTTGTCTGTTTTCTGACTTTATGGAAATGTGATTTTAATGACTTCACACATATAACTTATATCATATTGTTTACTTTTCCAATTGGAGGAGGAAGTGAGAACATTTGGATATCAAAAAATTTGAAAAACATGTTAAATTGGTTTTACATATAATTTAGTAAAAATATTAAACAAATAAATTATTTATGACTTTGAAAGATAAAATGTGGCTATTTCATATATACATATATATATATATATATATATATATATATATATATTATGCATTTCTGAGTCTTTAAAGTTCTGTGTCTTTTTCTGGACTTTGTATATCAGCTGTGGCTTTCATATAAATCCTCCAAAATTCTGATTTAATTTCTTTTGCTGACCTCTAATACATTGAAAATGTCATGGGGAATGTCAGTATGTGGAAGGGACAACTGTACCATTATACACCACATATGCCTATATAATTACTTTGCATATATTTTATACTTGGTTATTTGTGTGCATATTGTTTTTCCTTAGTAGATGAAACTCTTTTAGGACAGGAATATTACTGTTTCTTTATATTTCCAAGAACTTACTAAGTTTTGATACATAATACATTTTGAGAAATGTTATTCAATTGTATTGACTAACTAAGCAAACTAAAATAATAATAGCTAATTGAATGATGTTAAAAAAAATCCCATTCTAGGGGTGGCTAGGTGGCACAGTGGATAGAGCACAGGTCCTGGAGTCAGGAGTTCAAATCTGGCCTCATACACTTAATAATTACCTAGCTGTATGGCCTTGGGCAAGCCACTTAACCTCATTTGCCTTGCAAAAAACCTGAAAAAACCCATTCTTTTTCAGAAAAGAGATCAATTATTTGACCTATGAGATCCCTTTGAATTTTGAAATTCTGTGTTGTGAGAATAGAGTATATGTTGGGGACAAAAAATAGGCTAATAATATTGAAACATGATAAAAAGTAAGATAGATAAGATAGGGAATGAGTCAGAAAGTTAAGTTTCCTCTTAGGTAATAGGGTTTCACTGAAGGCATGTGAACATAAATAGTCTTATGAATAGGAAGCATTATCTTGTTAGCAATTTCAAGTAGGAATTAGAGAAAGCTGAAGAGAAATGAGCATACAATTTGGAAGAGTCTTTTTCATTAGTGGTAGTAGGAGTGGACAATTAGGATCAGTTCCCAGAGAGACTATAGATGAGAGGATTGGAAAAAGTATTTATTGTGCCTTATTGATGTAAAAAGGAGAAAGAAAAGTCAACGAAAACGCTGTTATATTGGATTCAAGGAGAATGGTAGAGTTACAAATAGAAATGGTCAAGAATTAGAAGATTTAGAAAAAAGATAATAAACTTAATTTTAATTATCAATTTATATAGAATGAATGAATATCCCTTCATGCAATAACCATTTAAATTAATGTTTTAAACTCAATTAACAGAATTGAATAAGCATTTACTATGTTGTAAGTTGTGTGATAAGTGTTGGAATTACCAGGAAAAAAAATAAAAACATGGTCTCTGCTATTAAAGAGTTCACATCCTATAAAAACATAACATGCTCCAAGATAACAACATTGTAAATGCAAGACAGATGCAGTATAAGTGGAAACAGGCATACAGAGAAAAACTGAAATAATCCCTCCCCAAAAGAAATATATTTGGAATGAGAGATTATGTACACAGAAAAAAAATACATAATTTATAATAATAATATTTTCTGAGGAAAATATCATTTCAGAATTGAGAGCAGCATGTCTAAAATTCAGGAGACATATGTCTAAACATATATATCACTTAATATGTAATTAGAGATATTGGAGTAAGTCTGATTACTTGTTATATATTGAAAGGATAGGTGTATATAGGTGCTCCCATTAAAGGATCAGGAAGATGTTAAGGATCTGCAGAAGAAATCAGAGCAATTTGGAGGATAATAGAAGAAGGAAACCAACAAAGTCAAGAAAAAAATAATCAAGGAATAGAAAGAAATCCATAATATTAGAAGGTAATGGCATGACTTACAAATTATGTTTACTGTAATGAGAAGAATGTAGTGCAAAGGCATTGTTCTAACTGCTTTTTCCAGAACTATTATTACCCCATGACCTAAATTGAAAGGAAACAGGACTTCTGGTGAGGTCTGGAAGCTGTGGGAGTTCTTGGCCTTCTGAATGTAGTTTACCTCCTACATCATAGATGTACCACAGTGTTCTAGTAATGCAGAACTGAGACAATATGATCTAATCATCAACACAACCTTTCCTCCCAGGACACAAAGCTGGACTGTGACAACACAGTACATACAAACCTGCACATCCTTTTCTTTTCAGATCTGAGAAATTGTTTTCCTGGAAGTTTTCCAGTGGGTCATGGGAATAAAGTCACTAAGTCACTAGTCTGCAAATTTTATGTTCAGAACTGTTATCTGTATTGTCTTCAAAACTCTGACTTTAATTCATTATTAATGAAAACATACTTGTATAAAGCTCTGTGGTCCCTCTTGCACTAGTCCAATAATTTCACCTCCAGTGGAACAATAAAAATGTTGTGAGTCTTCTCTCTTAATCATGGCTCCAGTTCCAAAAACCAACAAAATAGAACCAGAGTAGAAACTCTAGAGAAGGCAAGGGGATTAAAAATGTTCTCTTTCTCTCAGTCCTCTATATATGTTTGTTTAGGTAGGTGCCACAGAGAATACAATGCAGATCAGAAGATAGGAAGACCTGAGTTGAAATCTGATTTCTGGCACTTTGTAGTTGGATGACCCTGGAAGTCACTGAGCAAGTTTGGCTCAGGTTCCTCATCTATAAAATAAGGTGGAGAAGAAAATCTTTGCCCATTATCTTTTCCAATAAAAATTCCAACTAGACTAACAAAGAATGAGAACTAAAGGGGGAAAAGCCATGAGAAATAGGAAAAAAAAACAGAAACCAAGCTTTAAAAAGTGATGAGAGTATGCTTTGGTCTGCATTCAGATGCTGTTGTTATTTTCTATGCAAGTGGATGGAATTTTCCATCACAAGTCCTTTAGAATTATGTTTGATTATTGTACAACTGAGATGAGCAAGTTCATCAGATTTGATTATCACCCAATGTTGCTGTTAATATGGGTAATGATTGCTTGATTCTGCTTATTTCAATGAACATTAATTCATGCAAGTCTTTCAGTGCCTTTCTAAGTGGTAGCTCATGTTTTCTTACAAAAAATAGTGTTCCTACAAAAAATATTTATTAGAATACTATTCATATGACATATGAAGAAATTATGTTACACAAATGTGACATAAGTTGATCAGTCATTGCTCATTTGAAAGACATCCCCTTAATTTCCAATTCTTTGCCACTACAAAAATAGCTGTTATAATTATTTTTTGTACATGTTGATATTTTTTCCATTTTTATAATGTCTTTGGTATAAAGAACCAGCGGTGCTATTGCTGGATCAAAGGGTATACACAGTTTTATTGCCCTTTGGTGACAGTGCAAAATTGCTCTTCAGAATGGTTGCATCAATTCACAACTCCACCAACAATGGAATACCAATTTTCCTACACTACCTGCAGTATTGATCATTTTCCTTTATATATATATATATATATATATATATATATATATATATATATATATAATATCTTAGTCAGTATAACTGTGCAATAATTACCTCAAAGTGGAGTGAATTGGCATTTATCTAATCCATAACAATTTGGAGCATGTTTTCATATAACCCAAGATAGTTTTAATTTCTTCATATGAAAAATACCTGTTCATATTCTTTGCCCATTTGTCAATGAGAGAATAAATTATGCTTTTAAATTTTATTCAGTTTGATATATATATTTTAGAAATGAGTCATTTATAAGAAACTAAAAATTGTTTCCCAGTTTTTTGCATTCCTTCTAATTTGTCTGCATATTTAATTATTATTTTATAAAATCTTTTTAATTTAATATTGTGAAAAATCATCTCTTTTGCAGTTTGTTATGTTCTCTACATCCTGTTTGGCCATAAGCTTCTTCCATTTTGATAGATCTGATAGAAAGATTATTTCTTGGCTGCAGTCTTCTCTGACCATGGCCCAGCCAAGGATGCTTGGCTGTTCTTTAATCTCTGACTCTCTCTCTCTCACTAGCCCTTCCTATGTGTAGTAACCTTTTAAATAAATTTTTGACCCATGCTTTCCTGAGTCTGAATAAGGATTCCTCATAGGCAGAACTGAATCTAAGTAGCCAACAGCTACATTTTGGTGACCAACAAAGGGATTCTCTCTGCCCAGACTGGGAAATTGGATCCAGCTCCATAGATAAGAAGCCACAACCCCCCCCTTTTTTTTTTATCCTAGATTTTTAGGAAAGTAGGAAAATTAATGGACATCTAGCCTTCCTTCTGTGTTTACCTTTTTCTGGAAAATGGAAAAAGTTTAAGTTTGTGGCTTGTCAGCAAAGCTGAACGCATGTGGTATTTGGCAGTAGCCCTGATGTGGGCCTGCCCTGTTCAGACTGACTGGAGGAATGGCAGTTCTGAGGTGTGTTTGGTTTATACCCCACTGTGAGTGAGGGTTGTTAAGGAAGGATGTTCGGCATATGTCCAATTAACATATTTACCTACCTATAAATTGATAGAGAATTAAAATATGGGGGGAAATCTTGTACCCCAGCTGTGTGCTTGCTCCTTGGAAGGAATTAGATTTGATAAAAGAAAAACATCTGAGCTCCTGGAAATTATCCTTGAGTGGTATTCTCTCTTTCTTTGAAATGCTCTCTCTCATTCTCTGCTGCTCCCACTTTTGCAGAGTGGGGGATGGAGGGAGAAAGGAGATCTTCCTTTTTAGAACTTTGAAACTCAAACCTATGACTCAGATGGAATGCATGCTTCACTGAAGGAAGAGTAAGACCCCCTCCTCCCCAAAACTTGATTTAGAAAATAGGGTATCCCCAGGCCTTCTTCCTGGTTTGGGGAGGGGGGGTGGGCTGTTTTTCTTAGGCTACAGGTGTTTATCAATTCCAAGACCCATTTAGATGGGCTGAAAAAGTCCCACCCTTGGGAGGGGGAAGTGGAAATAGGCAGATTGATTGTCAATTATTTAAGAAAAAAAAAAAAGGGGAAAGACTTTCTGGGATGAAGAAATTCAGATTTAATCTTTAAATTGAGCCTGTGCTAATAACTAATATTTCTGTAACAGAGTATCTGGATTTGAACTTTATAAAGTTACTTAAGAATGCATTCAATTTTAACTATTGGTTGATTATTTCAAAATAATAAGGAATATATACATACATATATATATATATATATATATATAGTTCCTCAAGAAATTCTGATTGATTCTAAGTTATCTTTTAACTGTTTTTAATTGGCACATTCAAAAAAATATTATAAATATATTTGATTATATGTGTGTACATGTGTATTTAAACATCAATGGGACGTTTTCACATCTCTCTACTGGCCTGGAGAGGTGGGAAAATGTTTCTTTATTCTGAAATCTGGTACTGGCCAGGGTATCAATCTTGGCTTGGTAAATTTGATACAAAAAATGTTGTGACTTTGTCTAAACTCCTGTGTCTGTATGTAATTCAGATCTGAAATTAACTCAATTACCTGAGTTAAATGTTACTTCTTTTAGTTTGGGTTTTGAATTTAATTGCTATAAAAGATTTAATTTAAAATTAAGTAATTAATGAAGCTGGGAGCTAAGCCTATCAGATTATAGCATTTGAATGTTTGTAGGAGGCCAAGTTTGAAATGATTTCAGGTGTTAGCTAAGTTTTTGTTAACCTAATATTAACTGAAGGCTGTATTCAACTTTTAAGATTTAGTAAATTCAGATACCCTGCCCTCCAGAAGCTTTGAAAAGAGAGTGGGAAGGCCTTTGATAGGAAAAGGCCACCACCTTGTGTTTAAAGAAACTTTGAGAGTAATTTAGTCACCTAAGTTTTATAACAAGTCTTGAGAATTTATATGTGTTATTAAGAAGGAAAATATAATTGAGATAAATTGTATATCAAGGAATTTGGGAATATTGAATCATACTGATTTCTTTTGGCGAAGAGATTGTATTAAATTTTGTAATCTGATTTTGTTTTGATGTTAAATCAATACTGATAACTACCAACAATCTCACAAGGTCTTTTGTATAAGGAAGAAAGTTTATATCTGTTTCACCATCTATCATATGTTTATGGAAGGGACCATATTGAGTTATTCTCATTACCTCAACAGCAGTGAAACTGAAAGGTCTCCTCAGCTGAACTCACCTTTCTATGATTAAACTTGTCCCTCCCCCAGCTTCTCCTCCAGGTGACACCACATATTTTTATGAACCACTGGAAGACTTGAAGCACCTGTTTAGGAAGACATCCTGAGGAAACTTGGAGATAAGTGTCTGTGGATACTTTGCACTCTGTATAACTTGGCATATTCTTATTCTTATCCTCACTGTCATTAAACCAAACACATTATGTTATTACTATTGTCTTTTGTCTTTTTGTTCCTATTTCTCCTGGCTTAAGGTTAAGTCAAATTCTTCATAACTGGAACTCCATACCAAGGAAATACTGCAAGAGACATCTTGGATGCAAGATCTCCATTCCACCATGAGTTCCCCTTTCTCTAGATTTTCTTGGAGCTCCCGGTTCCTCTCCTTTCTGAGTCCCTTGATTGTTCTACTTATAATAATTGTTCTTCTGCTTCTTTTTGGCCCTTTCGTACTTATTGTCTTCTCTAGGATTCAAGCAACAGGTTTACAACCAATGACCTTAGCCAAACATCAGTCTCTGTCTGATCCTGATTGTCCACATCCCTTGGATGCCACTTCAATCAAGTTTCATCTGTAGAATATTCCTTCTCCAAATGGGCCCCTAGTAGGCTAGGCTAGGTTAGGTTAGGTTAGGTAGGAAGACTGCTATGCCCTTCCTCAGCTTTGAAGAAGTTACAGAAGACAGACCTTCATCCCAATTCCCCAGAAGAATCTGGGTCCTTAATAATTGGAGAGAGGGGATAAGATGCAGAGAAAACTGGGCATGGGAGTGATGAGATCAACTGGAGACCAGCTTTGCAAATCTTTTGTTCAACTTGGTAAAGCTTTTGTTCACATTGTAAAGGGAATCTTCCTTTGTCATCTAATTAACACACCTGAGGGCCTGACCTTCAAAAAAAAAAAGATTATTTCTTATTCTCTTTACAGGAACATGGAATAACCCTTTATGTCTAAAACTTATACCTATTTTGACTTTATTTTGGAATAAGGTGTGATAGATATGTAAGTCTATGCCCAGTTTTTAACCAAACTATTTTCCATGTTCCCAGCAGTTTTTGTTAAAAAGTGAGTTCTTATGCCAGAACCTAGGTTCTTTGCGTTTATGAAGCAGTAGGGTACTCTAGTCATTTACTATGGTTTGTTTTGTACCTAATCTATTTCACTGATTGACCACTCTACTTTTAAGCCAGTATCAGATAGATTTTTTAAAATAGTTTTAGATATGATGCAGCTGGGCCCACATTTTTGATTATTTTTTATTAATTTTATTGATATTATTAATCTTTTGCTCTTTTAGATGAATTTTGTTATGATTTTTTCTAATTCAATAAGATAATTTTTGGTAGTTTGGTATGACACTGAATAAGTAATTCAATTTGGGTTGAATTATTATTTTTGATTATAATAACTGTCTAATTATGAGCAATTGAAATTTTTCCATTTGTTTAGATATGACTTTATTTGTTTGATAAGTATTGTGTTTATATAGTTTCTGGATTTTTCTTGTAAAGTAGATACCCAAGTTATTTTTTATATTTTGCTTTCTATAGTTACTTTAAAAAGAATTTATCTTTCAATTTCTATTTCTTTTCTTTAGACTTCAGTGGTCATATATAGAAGTGCTTGTAATTTATGTGGGACTGTTTTATATTTCCTATTTTGCTAAAGTTATTATTTTTAATAGTATTTTAGTTAATTTTACAGAATTTTCTTTGGATATGAAGATAGCAACTGTAAAGGGTGAACATTTTGGTTCCTTATTGTCTATTGTAATTCCATCAATTTCTTTTTTCTTTTCTTATTGCTAAAGATAATATTTTAAATATAATATTGTATAACATAGGTGATAATGAGCATTCTTATTTTATTCCCGATCTTATTGGAAATGCTGCTACTTTATCCACCCTAAATTAAATGCTTGTTATTAGTCTTATATAGATACTCTTTATCATTTTGAGGAAAACTCCGTTTATTCTTTTTATTTGGGTTTTTGCTAGCATTGGGGTTAGGTGACTTGTGCAAGGTCACACAGCTAGGTAATTATTAAGTGTCTGAGGCTGGATTTAAATGGAGGTCCTCCTGATTCCAGTACCAGTTCTCTAACCACTGTGAAACTTAGCTTCCCACCTATTTATTCTTATTCTTTCTAATGTCTTTATAGGACTGGGTGCTGTGTGTGTGGAGAAAGGTTATTTCATTATCTAATGAGATCATCATATGATTTCTATTAGTTTTGTTATTGTTATGTTCCATTATGTTTGTGCTTCTCTACGTTGCTAGTACAAATCCTGCCCAATCATAGTTTACTACCCTTGTAATAAATTGCTGAAAACTCTTTGCTAATATTTAATTTAAAATTCTACATCAATATTGATTAGGGAAATTGGTCTATAATTTTCCTTCTTATTTTTGTCTCCTCCTGAGTTAGGTATAAAAACTGTACTGTTATTTTAAAAGCAATTTGGTAGAAGTCCTTCATTTTTTTTATAGCACTGGAAATAATAATTGCTCTTTAAAGATTTGATGGAATTCACTTGTGAATCCATTAGGCCCTAGAGAATTTTTCTTTATGAGGCCATTGATGGCTTTCAATTTTTTTTACGTTTTTGCAAGGCAAATGGGGTTAAGCGGCTTGCCCATGGCCACACAGCTAGGCAATCATTAAGTGTCTGAGGCCAGATTTGAACTCAGGCACTCCTGACTCCATGGCCGGTGCTCTATTTACTGTGCCACCTAGTCGCCCCTCAATTTCTGAGAAAAGTGCTTATTTGTGTATTATATTTTATTTTCTGTTAGTCAGGGGAATTTATATTTTTATCAATATTTTTCCATTTCACATAAACTGTCAGATTTATGGGCACAATGTTGGACAATATAGCTCCAAATTAATTTCCTCCTGATAAGTGGTGAATTTGCCATTTTTATTTTTGATAAAGTTAAGATAATTTAATTCCTTCTTTTAAAAATTGCATTAGCCCAAGTTTTTCTATTGAATTTTTCTCATAAAACCTCTAGCTTTATTTTTTTATTTTCTTTGCAGGAAATATCATGTTATTTATTCATTTTTCCAACTACATGTAACAGTGGTTTTAGCAATCATTTTTGATGGATTTTGTGTTTTGTATTTTTCCCCTATCCCTTCCTTCCCCTCCTCCCCCTGATGAAAAAGCAATCCAATATAGATTATATATGTATGAACAGAGATACATATTAATCGTGTTGTAAAGAATAATCAAATCAAATAAAAAATAAATAGAGAAGAAAAATAGCATAATATCTAAGGCAACTTTCAAAATGGAGGATAGTTAGCTTTGATCTTTATTTAAAATTCACATTTCCTTCTCTGGATTTGGTTGCTATTTTCTATTAAAATTCTTTTCGAATTGTCTTTGATTATTGTGCCACTGAAATGAATAAATCCATTATAGTTGATCCTTACCTAAATGTTGCTGTTAATTTATCTAATGTTCTTCTGGTTTTTCTCACTTCACTTAACATCAGTTTCTGTGCATCTTTCCATGCTATTCTTAAGTCCCTTTCTTCATGGTTCTTTATAGAACAATAGCCTTCCATAAAAATTCATTTACCACAATTTGTTCAGTCAATCCACAATTGATGATTATCCCTTAAACTTCCAATTCTTTGCCAAAAAAGCTTCTAGTGGTATAAATATTTTAGTGGGTCTTTTTTCCTTTTTTTAATAATCTCTTTGGAAAAAAGATCTAGTAGTGGTATTGCTGAATCAAATATTATGCACAGTTTTATTTCCCTTTGGGAATAATTCCAAATTGCTCTCCAAAAAAGGTTGGATCAGTTTATAAATACACAGCAATGTCCAAGCGACCAACATTTTCTGTATCCTCTCCAACACTGATAATTTTCCATCTTTGTCATCTTGGCCAATCTGAAAGGAGTGATAAGTACCTCAGAGTTGTTTTAGTTTGGGTTCCTCCAATCAATTTAAATGACTTAGAGTTTTTTCATGATTATAGATAGCTTTAATTTCTTCAAATGAGAATTGCTTTTACATATCACTGACTATCATTTGGGGAATGACTTGAATCTTTATAAATTTGACACAATTTCTCTATATATTTTAGAAATGCATCCTTTATCAGGAACACAAGTTGTAAAATTATTTTTTAAATGAACTGTCTTCCTTTTAATCTTGTATGTATTGGTTTATATTTGCAAAATCTTTCCATTTTAATGTAATCAGAATTATCCAGCTTGCATTTTATAATGCCCTCTACCCTTTCTTAGGTCATATGCTGTTCCCCTTTCCATAGATCTGATAGGTAAACCATTCCTTTCTGATCTAATTGGTTTATGATATTACCTTTTACGTCTAAGTGCTATACCATTTTGACCTTATCTTGGTACAGACTGTGAGATGTTGGTCTATGCCTAGTTTCTGCCATATCATCTTCAAGCTTTCCCAGCAGTTTTTATCAGAGTGAGTTCTTTTTCTAGAAACTGGATTCTTTGGGTTTATCAAAAAGAAGATGACTATAAACCTTTACTACTGTTTCTCTTATACCTAATGTAGTTCTACTGATTCTTACCCAGGGTCAAAGAGTTTGGTAATGCTTTATGATATAATTTTAGATCTTGTATGCCTAGGTCACCTTCCTTTGCATTTTTTCCCATGCGCTCCCTTGGTAATACTGACCTTTTGTTTCTCCATATGAATTTAGTGACTATTTTTTTCTAGTTCAATAAAGAAATTTCTTTGAAAGATTGATTGGTATGACCCTGAAAAAGTAATTTAATTTAGGAACTATTGTAATTTTTATTATACATAGTTTAGCTTACTTATGAGCAATTGACATTTGTCCAGTTATTAAGATTTGATTTTACTTGAGTGAAAAATGTTTTGTAGTTATTTTCATATAGTTTCTGAGTTTACCTTGCTACACAGACTCCTAAGTCTTTTATATTGTCTACAGTTACTTTAAATGGAATTTCTCTTTCTAACTCTTTCTGCTGGGTCATCTAGGTAATATGTATAAATGATGATTTATGTGGGCTTATTTTATATTTAGAACTTTGATAAAATTCCTAATTATTTCAGTAGTTTTTAGATGATTTTCTAGGGTTCTTAAGTTTACAGTGGTATCATGTGCAAAGAGAGACAGTTTTATTTCTTCATTACCTATTTTAATTCCCTCAATTCCTTTTTCCTTTTTTCTTTCTAAAGCTAACATTTTTATTACAATATTGAATAATGAAGGTGAAAATCCTTGTTTTACCCCTGGTCTTATTGTGAATGTTTCTAACTCATCCCCCTTACATATAAAGTTTCTTCATAGTTTTATGTAGGTTTATCATTTTAAGGAAGACTGCTTTCATTCTTATGTTACCTAGTGTTTTTAGTTGAAATGGATGCTGTATTTGTCAAAAGATTTTTCCAGTATCTATTGAAATAATCATGATTTTTATAATGTTTGTTATTAATATTTTCAATCATGCTATTAGTTTTATTATAATTGATCCAACTCTGCTTTCCTGGTGTGTATATATATATATATATATATATATATATATATATATATACATATATATATATATATATATATATATATTCTACTTGATCATATTGTATTATTCTAGTGATAACTTGTAATCAATATGCTAATGTTTTATTTAAATATTCATTAAGGAAATTGGTTTATAATTTTGTTTCTCTGTTTTGATATTTTTTAATTAAAGTATCAGCACCATCTGATGTTGGAGATTTTCCTTGGGAAATTTATTGATGGCTTATGTAATTTCTTTTTCTGAAATGGAATTATTTAAGAATCAAATTTCTTCTTCTTCTCTAACCTGGGATGTTTATATCTTTGTACACTTTCAACCATTTCACTTAGATTGTTTAATTCATTGTCATACAGTCAGGCAAAATAGCTCAGGATGATTAGTGTAATTTTCTCCTTTTCCAGCAAGTTGAATCTCTCCCTAGCTGTCCAGCACACAAACCAAAATTCCTAATCCTCCATTCTCACAACCAAGCATCTCAGGTTAGTTCCCACCTCACCCTAGTGCTGGTGCGTTGCCCTGGACAAACCAATGGTCTCCCATGCCAGACAATGCTGGATAATATTCCCCTCTGTTCTTTTATGAGTTCTGTAACTCCAAAATCTGCTAAGAGCTTTGAATAACTTTATTTTTTCTGAAACTCAGATTTAATAAATTTCCTGGTTTCTTGTTTTCTTCTATTCCTAGTTTTATATATTTCTTCAATAGTATTGTTACTTTTAATTTTATTAATCTCTTTTTTTTGATTTTCAGTATTTCTAACTTGTTATTTATTGGGGGGGATACTTAATTTGTTCTAACTTTTTAAAGGTGCATATCTAGTT
This sequence comes from Macrotis lagotis, assembly GCF_037893015.1. Taxonomy (NCBI): domain Eukaryota; kingdom Metazoa; phylum Chordata; class Mammalia; order Peramelemorphia; family Peramelidae; genus Macrotis; species Macrotis lagotis. Next base: position 388,937,824 of record NC_133666.1, read on the forward strand.
CACTGGTGTCTTTATTTTGTTATAAATATTTCATTCTAGTTATATAAAATTTCCCCAATGACTGCTTGGTCTCATCCCACAAGTTTTGGTATGATATATCATCATCATTTTTTTTGTATAAAATTATTAGTTATTTCTGTGGTTTGGTGTTTGACTTATTCATTCTTTAAGATTAGGTTATTTAGTCTCCAATTAATTTTAGTATGGTTTTCCATGGTCATTTATTACATCTTATAATTATGCATCATTAACTGAAAAGTATACATTTCATGGTTTTGTCTTTCTGCATTTGATTGTGTCGTTTTTAAGTCCCAATACATGATCAGTGTTTGTAAAAGTGCTATGTACTGCTAAGAAAAAGGTATGTTTCTTTCTATCCTTATCCAGTTTTATCAAAAGCTCTATCATATATATAATTTTTCAAAAATTCTATTTCTAAACTTCATTGGTAAGATTTAACTATTCCTGAGAGAGCAAAGTTGACGTCTCCCCTTGTATGGTTGTACTCTCTGTCTTTTTCTAACTCATGTAACTTCTCTAATAATTTAGATGCTATATCACATGGTGTATATAAGTTTTATATTAATATTACTTCATTATGAATGTACATTTTAGGAAGACTTTTTTCCCTTATGCTCTCTACTTATCTCTATTTTTGATTTTGCTTTGTCAGAGATCAGGATCGCTACCCCTGGCTTCTCTTATTTCAATTGATGCATAAGTAAAGTATATTTTGCTCTAAACTTTCCCTTTTCTCTGTTTATCTTTGCCTATAATGTAAACCTTATATTGTAGGTTTCTGATTTTTAATCCCTGCTTCATCCACTTCTGTTTTATGGAAAAATTTATTTCATTAATATTCAGATAGGATTTCTAATTCTTTATTACTTCCATTCTAGCTTCTCCCCATTTATAGTTTTCTCTCTCTTTTTTACTCTATCTCACCAATGTTTTGCTTCTGACTGCCTTGTCTTTCAATCAGTAATCTTTGTATCACCCACTCCCTTTTCTTTCCCCTTCCCCATCTACTTTTAGCCTTTATGCTGCCCTCCTATAAGCCTCTCCTCCCCCGTTTCACTCTTAATTCCCTTTTCAGGAAGACATATTTCTTCTTCTTCTTCTTCTTTTTCTTCTTCTCCTCCTCCTTCTTCTTCTCCTTTTCTCCTCCTCCTCCTCTTCATCCTCCTTTCTTCTTTTTCTCCTTCTTCTTCTCCTTCCTCTACGACTACTTCTTCTCCTACTTCTACTACTTCTTCTTCTCCTACTTCTACTACTTCTTCTTCTTCTACTACTACTTCTTCTACTTCTTCTTCTACTACTTCTTCTACTACTTCTTCTACTACTTCTTCTTCTTCTACTACTTCTTCTTCTACTACTTCTTCTACTTCTACTACTTCTTCTACTTCTACTACTTCTTCTTCTTCTACTACTTCTTCTTCTACTACTACTTCTTCTTCTTCTACTACTTCTTCTACTACTTCTTCTTCTACTACTTCTTCTTCTACTTCTTCTTCTTCTACTTCTACTACTACTTCTTCTACTACTACTTCTTATTCTACTTCTTCTTCTTCTACTTCTACTACTACTTCTTCTACTACTACTTCTTCTTATTCTACTTCTTCTTCTTCTTCTACTTCTACTACTACTTCTTCTACTACTACTTCTTCTTCTTCTACTTCTACTACTACTTCTTCTACTACTACTTCTTCTTATTCTACTTCTTCTTCTTCTTCTACTTCTACTACTACTTCTTCTACTACTACTTCTTCTTCTTCTACTTCTACTACTACTTCTTCTACTACTACTTCTTCTTATTCTACTTCTTCTTCTTCTTCTACTTCTACTACTACTTCTTCTACTACTACTTCTTCTTCTTCTTCTTCCTTCTTTCTTCTTTTGCTTTGTTTTGTTCTGTTCTGTAAGGCAATAGTGTGAAATGACTTGCCCAAGGTCACACAGCTAGGTTGTGATATTGATTATTGTTAAAGTTACTTTCTATGAACAAGGTCTTTCTCTGCCTTTTGATCTCTGCTTCTGAGTTGTAGGGTGTTCTGTCCCAAAATTATTTTGTTAGGGGAGAGATTGTTCACAAACTTTTCAAGTTGGGGCAATGCTGGTGGTTTGCTCACTGTGCTGGGATTGCCCTGGGCTAATTGTCTTGGTTACACAGGGGTTTTGGAGTTCTCAATTTACCTTCTGCACCAGTGTTGAATCCCTCTCACCTGATCTGGTTTGCCAGTGATGTGATTAGCTAGGATTCAGGGGCCTCATTTGCTGATCTTTGCTGTGGATGAGAGCTTCTAGGTGGCTTACTCTGTGCCCTGCCTCTGCTGCTGTCTAATCCCTGCTCTGGACTCTTCTCACTGTACTGGACAAAGTTTCCATCCACCTGAGTAAGACAAATATTTCCTGAAATTCTTCCATGGGTTCTTATCCTTGGAAATGCTCCACTCTGTCTTTTTTTGTGTGATGTGTCACTCCAGAATTCATTTAGAAGCTTAATTAACATTATTTCCCTAAAAAGTAATGATTTAGAGCAATTTTTCATATGATTATAGATTGTTTTGATTTCCTCATTTATTATAAAGCACCAGTCATCAAAACTATCTGGTATTGGGTAAGAGATGAAGTAGTGGACCAGTGAAATAGCAGGAAATGATTATAGTAGTCTACTGTCTGATAAACCCAAAGAGTCCAACTATTGGGATAAAAAATTCTCTTCAATAAACACTGCTGGGAAAATTGGAAGTTAGTATGGAAGAAACTTAGATTACACTGATATTATATCTGAGGTAAGATACTGACATCTTAGGGAAAATCCTTATTTCTCATTGCCATCTTGACTTTATCCTCCTTCATTTAAATTCCTTGTTTGCATTCTTGGAATATAGGAAAAAAACCCTGATGTTGAGAAAAATTGATGGTAAAAGAAGAGGCTAGAATAGGATAAGATGGATAGACACTGTTGGATTAATGATGTCATGAGGGCATGAGTTTGGACAGACTTTGGAGAGTAATGGAGACTAGAAGAGCCTAGTCTGTTATTTTCAGTGGCATCACAAAATGTCAGACATAACCGAACAACTGAACAGCAACAACACCAAGATCATTTGTAGTTGTTGCAAAAAACTACAAAAAATTGTAGAAGGATGAGATTGTGAAGTAGAGACATTCTATATAGTCTAACTAAAAAAATTAAGCAACATAAAGAATTAGATAAATGGGATAAAAACTGAATGTTCCAAAGGAAGCCTGCATTTACTTTAAATTAATTCATAAAAGTCTTCCTAGGCTTTGTTGAAACCAATTGTTTTGTGATTTTTGTGTAATAATAATATTCCTTTATATAATAAATTTTGTTCAGCCACATCCCAACTGATAGACACCTTTGTTTCTAGATATTTGCTACAATAAATGAACCTCTTATATTTAGCTATAATATTTCTGGGGATTTCATTTGGGTATCTCTTTTAATTTCTCTTATATTTCATGTTCTAAGATATTAAAGAATTTCTTCATTATAATTTCTTTAAAATGCTAATTGATGCTTTTTCTTTTAAAGCAACAGAACCCACCAAAAATGTTAAACTTTTTTAAACTCAAGTTATCTCCTGTGAATAAAAGAGAGTATACTCCAGTCTGGATAGGAAAGCTGGGAAGGTAGCAGGAGACTCAGGCACTGTATACCTCAGGTCCCAGCTCAGGAAGCAGCAATACAGCAGGGTAGTAGTGAGGAACCAAAACACAACCTGGAAAGACAAGTTCAAGTGTGGAAACACTGGTCCAGCAGGTTGGACTGGGTTGTGCTTCCCTAACACAACAGAGGAAACCACAAACCCCTGAGATGCCAAAATAGAAAGCCAGGGAACAGGTCCCTGGTCCCCAACACAAAAAGTATACTATATAGCTTGTGCCTTGGAGAAAAACTCAACAGTTAAAATGAGCAAAATATCAAAAAGAGCACTAACAAAAAAGTTAATAGTTTGATAGGGAAGATAATAATACCAACTCAAAAGAGGAAAGTAGTGACAGATTATCTTTCATCACTGTGAATGTCATGCCTTAAAGGGGAGGATGAATTGGTTTTTTAAAAAAAGATCTTTTTGGAAGAGCTCAAAATGATTTTAAAAACCAAATAAGAGAAGAAGAAAAATGGAGGGGAAAAAATGAGAGACATTCAAGGGAATTATGAAAAACTGACTGAAAAAATATATTTATTAAAAATGGATAAGTTGAAAAAGAAAACAGCACCTTTGAAAGTATAATTGAGCAATTGGACAAGGATGATAAAAGATCTCAATGTAAAGTTAACCAACAGGAAAAGAAAACCCAAATGTTGTTACCTGAAGAAATTAAATTCCTAAAATATTAAAATTGGACAATGAAAAGTGAGAGACCTAGATTCCATCAAAAAAATGAAAACACTGAAAAAAATAGAAACAATATAAAGCACCTCTTAGGGAAAAGGTGCAACCTAAAAATAGTTCCAGGAGAGAAAATTTAAGAATTATTTATGTACCTGAAATTCATGAACAAAAAGAAGAGCCTGGACAATATATTTTTAGGAAATTATCACAGAAAACATTTCTAATATTATAAAAGAAGGAAAAAAAATTGTAGTTCTTGATTAGAATACATTGATCACTTGAAGGAAGAATTCCCTAAATCAAAGCTCAAAGGGATATTGCAGCCAACTTCAGAATTCAGCTTAGGAATAAAATACTACAAAAAAAATCTGAAGGAAGTAATTGAAATTCTACAGTAAGAATTAAACTGGAATTGCCATTTTTAATTTTTAAGAATCAGAGAGGTTAAAATATTCTAGATGGCAAAGAAACTTGGATTACAACCAAGAACAATCTACAGAATTCACTATAATTATTTCAGAGGAAATGACAGACTTCCAGTGTAATAGAGGACTTTCAACCTTACCTTATTAAAAAAATGGAATGGAAAATTTTATCTTCATACACAAGATTCATGAGATATATTAAAAAGGTAAGCAGAAAGAAAAAAAATGCTAGTAAATAATGACTAACCTGTCTACAAACTGTCTACATTGCAAGATAATATGCATAGGTATTGAGAAGTGAATTTCTCTTTGGACAGTTGAAAGGAAACATACTTATAAGGTGTGAATATAAATTAATTATAGTGTGATGAGGTTTACCAATTTTGATGATAGTCTTTGTATCAGGTTAGTTGGAAGGAGAGTACTTTGATATAGGGTATGAGTACAGGACAGTTATAAAGCAATTAAGACATGAAAAAAGGATTATACCAAGAGAAGAATAAAAAAGCAATAAAGAATATAAAAACAAATAGTTGTTAGGTGAAATTTTATACTTCTTAATGCTTATATGAATAAAATAATGAAAGGTTAGATCAATGATTGGACATACAAATAAAATAGATTAAAAACAAATTAATAAACACAAATTAATATCAAATCAGAAATTCTGAAAATGAAAGGCAAGACTAAGGCATTGCACGTTGTCTTCTATGTTTTCCCCAATTTTCAGCTAATTTTTTATTGCTTCTTGATGACATGACTATGAAGAGGCAGAACAAGTTCTCTAATGGTAGAGGGAAAGATGGGAGGGTATGAACACTATGTAAATCTTACTCTTAACAGATTTGATTCAAAGAAAGAATAGCCTACATTCCCCACTGGGATTAGAAATTTTTCCTACCCTATGGGATAGAAAGAAGAGAAAAGGCAATGGAAGGGGAAGAATGGACTAATGAAAATGAGGGGAACTTAGTTAAAGTCAATAAAAATGAAAGAGAAAAGAAAGAAGAAAAGGTAAGCGAGCTAACAGAAGGGAAGGCAGATTGAGGGAGACAGTAGTTAGAAGTTAAATTCTGGTGAGTAGGGAAAAGGTGAAAGAAGAGAGAAAAGTACAAAAAGGGGTAAAATAGGAGAGAGGGAAATACAAAATTAGGAATCTTAATTGTGAAATTAAATGGGATTATCTCTCTTATATAGCAGAAGCTGATAGCAGAGTTGATTAAAGAACAGAATCCTAAAATATGTTGTTTACAAGAAACACATTATAAAGTGAAACATAAAACAGAGGAAAATATAAAAGCTTGACAGACTATATTATGTTTCAGTTGAAATTAAAACAAACAAACCAAAAAGAAAACAGCAGGTTAGCAATCCTAATTTAAGACAAAGCAAAAGTGAAACTAGATTTAATTAAGAAAGATAAGAAAACAAAGTACATTTCCCTAAAAAGATACCATAGATAATGATGTAATATCAATATTACAAATATGTGCATCAAGTGTTGTAGCATCCAAAATCCAATGAGTTACAGAAAGTCATGTATATCAAAATATATTACTGGGATACTTCAAGCTCCATTTCTCAGAGTTAGATAAATATAACTGGAAAATAAACAAGAAGGAAGTTAAGAGGTGAATAGTATTTCAGAAATGATAGATACAATAAAGCTCTGGAGAAAACTGAATGGAGATAGAAAGGATTATACTTTCTTCTCTTTGGTACATGTCACCTACTTGCTCATGTAATAGGGCATAAATTTATTCATTTCAAATTAAGAAAGACAAAAATTTTCATAAAATGCTATAATAAAAATCATGTGAAGCAAAAGGCCAAAGAAAGACTGAAATTATTGGGAATGGAACAACCCAATTTTAAAATTGAGAATAATTATCAATTACATTCAAGAAAATGGACATTTACTAAAAATCATATCAAAACATTAAGGATGCAACCAAACTAGTTATTAGGTGAAATTTTATATTTCTAAATGCCTCTATGCATAAAATATGGAAAGATGAGATCAATGACTGGGCATACAAATAAAAAGGAAAAAACAAATTAGTAATCACCCATTAAATATCAAATTAGAAATTCTGAAAATCAAAGGAAAGTAAAGGGTTAAACATTTTCTTCTATGTTTTCCCCAATTTTTCAGCTATTTTTATTGTTCCTTGATGACATATATAGAGTCATTAGCTTCACCTCCCCCAATTCTCATTTTTAAGCAATTTATTTTATTCCATTCGGTCCTTCATTTGCATTTGAAAAAGTCTACTTTTTTAATGAATTGAGTTCTTTTTTAATCACTAAAATTTTCTACTTTTTTTAATTGACTAATTCTGTACTTTAAAGAGATTAACATTTTTGTGCCTCCTTTAACAACCTGTTTTCATAATTTTCTTGCATTGCTTTCATTTCTATTCTCATTTTTATCTCTTTGATTTTTATAATCATTTTTAAGTTTCTCCCAAATTATTGTTGGATGTGTGTCCCAGTTACATTTTTCCTTTGACACTTCTCTTATAATGATTTTGAAATATTTGTCTTCTAAGCACTGTAACCAAGATCAAAAGAAATGTAGTAAATTGGGAAACAATTTTTACAACTAATATTTCTGATGACAGACCTATCTCTAAAATATTTAGAGAACTTTTCAAATTAAAAAAAAAATTCCCTAATTGACAAATGATCAAAGGATATGCAAAGGCAATGTACAGATGAGGAAATCAAAGCGATCCACATTCATATGAAATATTGTTCTAAATCTATACTGATTAGTGAAATGCAAATTAAAGTATCTCTGAGGTACCACCTCACATGTCTCACATGTCTCAGACTGGCCAATATGACCAGAAAGGACATTTATCAATGTTGGAAGGGATGTGGGAAAATCTGGGACACCAAAGCATTGTTGGTGGAGCTGTGAACTCATCCAGCCTTTCTGGAGATCAATAGGAAATTATGCCCAAAGGGCATTAACATTTGCATACCTTTTGATTCAGCACTACTACTACTACTACTACTACTACTACTACTACTACTACTACTACTACTGGGTCTATACCCTAAGAGATAATGAAAAAGACTAAAAATATCACTTGCACAAAAATATTCGTAGAAGCCCTGTTTGTGGTAATGCTGCTTTTACTGCTGACAAGAAGTAAAACTAATATTTCTGCAGTATGCATTCTTATTTATTCCCTACCTCAATGACACAGACCTATTCTAATTTCCAAAGTTATCTTGAGTTGGAAAAATGTTTATTTCTAAAATTTTCTTGACTAGAATATTATTTGAAATGCTATTTTAGAATTATCTGTAGTATAATGTTGGGAAAGCTCAGTTAAAGTATTTCCTTTACACTGTCATGTTTACTTTATTCTCAAAAGTTTTTATGGATTGTCTTTCTGTTTTTAACTTGTACTCCCAATCCTTAGCACACTTTCTGGAAGATAATAATATTTTACTAAATGTTTGTTCACTTTATTGGACTGGATGAATCTGAAGACAAGAGGACTTTCTTGTGCAACAACTCAGGCACCAAGTAGAGGGTCAAGATTGAATATGAAAGAAATGAAATCAGATCTGTGCAGATGGCATCAGATCTTAAGAATGAATCAAGAAACCAGATCCTTGAAATAATTATAACTATGTTAATCAGTAAGAAAGCAGTTATATTAGAAGTTTGGATTCTGAGAATGGAATTTCAAACCTCTATGTTCTTAGCATGGTATTTATGAGAAATAGTAAGCTATAAATTATTAACATGACTTTGCCAACACAAACAGGGCTTCTACGAATATTTTTGTGCAAGTGATATTTTTAGCCTTTTGCATGATCTCTTTAGGGTATAGACCCAGTAGTAGCATTGCTGAATCAAAAGGTATGAACATTTTAATGCCATTTGGGTGTAAATCCCTATTGCTCTCCAGAAAGACTGGATGAGTTCACAGCTCCACCAGCAGGTAAAGTATAGCAATTTGGGCTATTGAAGAGGTAAAGGAAAATGGGGAATCTAGTGGTAAGAAGAAACATAATTATGTCGGGGTATCATAGCAATTAGTACTGCATTTAGTAGTATACAAACTAAGAGGTGACTCATAACTGCTAGTAGTAGTTGTAAGATTATATACATCTATTATTGGCCTATTGCTAGGTTCTATATGGTAGAAGTAACTTCATGTTGCCTCTCTATATACCAGGGAATTCCTATATATCCCAAAACTGGATTGGTCAGCTACATTAATGCTTAGGAATGAAGTTTAGCAAACTCTCAGTTTAACAAATACTAAGTAAAGTAATTTACCTTTATTAATAATAGTGATAATAATAGTTGATAAAGCTATCAGGGCATCAATTTCCAAAGACTGACTCCCTTAAAATTTCCCTCCCATGCAATGTTCATGCACTTGGCTAGCAATAACAATCAGATATAATTTCAAGGACTCTGGAGATCTAGGTTCTCTCATGGGATGCATGAAACTCTGTATACCTAAACTATTTTTGTTGTAGTTCCTTTGCACTATAGGATAAAATAGACATATATGATTGCATGCCTGTGATGAATAAACTGACATCTGATTTCTGAATGCCTCCTTACACACACACACACACACACACACACACACACACACACACATATATATATATATATATAATCTCTCTGCTCTCCTGAAATAAAAAATTAGGTATAGAATTTTGATAGCAAATGCATAGCTTAATGGGAAAGTATGCTATTTAAATTTCCTCTGTTTCTTTAACCTCAAACCAAATTGAAAATATACCTTATAATAGATACTATTATGATTTTTCTGACATTATGACATTACATCTTGCTTCCAGCTGTGCTGAAAATTCCATGAGACCATTTTGTGAGACGAGATGTAATTAGTAATGCCAAGAACTTCTCTACGTGTAGACAGCATAGATTATGGATAGACAGAGATGGGCCAGTAATACTTTAGCAGTATGCCCCTATTCAGGCCTCGGGGATATCAGCAAATTTAAGAATATCATGAATGATTGAGTTATGAAGGGAGTTTACAGTGTTAAAATGATAAACTTTAAAATGAACACCTTTAAAGACAGGTATGAGGTCTTCTCACATAAATTTCTAATATCTCCATGTATTCAATGAAAACTGTTAATAAAGTCTTCAATTTTCCTTCATGTCTGAGTGCATAGCATGCTGAATTTTGAGTCAGGGAAGCCTTGGTTCAAGTCTTGCCCAAAGTTTGAGTGACCACAGGTAATATAAGTCTCTTTCCTATTTTGCTAGATGGGATAAGACAAGGTAGGTAAGTTTGCAGCAAGATTATAGTAGAAAGATAATTCTGAAGTAAATCAGAATTCTTGGGGTCTACTGTTAGTTTAACATTTCTATATAATTTATTCAAGTAGGATTATCTATCAGTTTCCTCATCTTTAATATGAGACATACCTTACTAGTAACTTCCCCTAAGTCAACCTCTATTTTCTCTTTTAAAAACAAAGGAAATAGAGTATTTGACTTCTTTACTTTTTTGTTAATTCTTTTAAAAATATTTTAATACCTAAATATAAAATAATGAAAAAATCACTGTCATATGGGCAGGGAAACATGAGAGATTCATAATCTAAAATAAAAATCTCCAAGAAATATAATATTTAACTTGAAACACATTTTATTGAAAATGGTCCATCTTTTCCTTGTTTCCTTGAATGTTTTCATTTTCTGCGATAAAATGTTTACTCTATTTTTCCCTCTCCCACTCTCCCCTGCAATGCTAAATAAATATAGTTGCACATATGCATATACACATAACATATGCACACATGCACAATATATATGCATATACATGTATGTATATGCATATATAAAGACACACCTCCCTTTTTACAAATATATATCCATAAAATCTCTTATATACTCTTAAATACATAGATATATGTAAAACATTTTTATATCTATATATTCAAATTATATATAAATCCCATTTTTATTGCAAACTCAGAAAGCAACAATTCCTGCTCACCCCTTTACTACATTTCTACTCACTTCCTTTCCCTCCTTTTCCTTAAACTATGTCATTTCCAAGTATCCCTTTCTTACACACCCTTAAATTCTCCTCCTCATCGATCTAAACATTTTTCAATCTATTCCCTTATCATATTCCCTCAGTCTCACCCTATCCACTCATATTTTTACACATGCTGGTATGCATGCACACACACTTATATCATTCTTTCTTGTACGCATTCTGTAACTACAAGTTCATCCCTAATTCTTCAGTATCAATTTTTCTTCTCACACCTTATTTGAATAAGATGGTTACTTTTAAAAAATCTTTTTGTGTATTTTTTTCAGTCTGAGATTTATAAAAATTTCATACTACTTAACTCCACCCCAATCTTTCCAATGAACTACTCAATTACTAATAGCAATCTTGGACATATGGTTTACATTATTTTTCACATATAAATAGTAAACAGTTTATCTTTTAATGTAGACACTGTTGGGTCTTGTGTAATTCTAAATGTAGCTCTGGAACATTTAAATTGGTTTTGTTTTTGTTACTCTTAAAATTTTCTCCTTAACTTTGTATCTTTCTGTCAGTATTGCATATTTGTATATTTTGCATAATTCTGTCAGTTTTCCTTCTAGGATCCCTTTCTTATAACAATTGATTAATCTTTCTATTTCTGCTTTCCCCTCTTGTTCTAACACTTCAGGATCATATAAAAATTTTTTTTTATTTATTGAATCAAGATTTTTTTATCATAGTTTTCAGGTTATCTGATATTTCTTATATTTTCTCTTCTTAATCAGTTCTCTAGATTGATTATTTTGCTGATGAGTTGTTTCACATTCTCTTTTATTTTTTCATTCTTTCTATTTTATTTTATTATTTCTTGATCTTCAGTAATCACTAGTTATCCCTTGCACAATTCTAATTTTATTTTATTTTTTTGTTTTTTGTTTTTTTGTTTTTTGCAAGGCAGATGGGGTTAAGTGGCTTGCCCAAGGCCACACAGCTAGGTAATTATTAAGTGTCTGAGACCGGATTTGAATCTAGGTACTCCTGACTCCTAGGCCGGTGCTTTATCCACTACGCCACCTAGCTGACCCTACAATTCTAATTTTCAAGGAGTCATTTACTTCCTTATGATTCAGGATTTTCCTTTCTAATTGACTAACTTTCTTTTCATATTCTTGTTTTAATTATTTTGTTTTTATTTTTTAAAATTTATTTATTTATTTTGAATTTTGAAATTCCCCCCCCATCTTGTCCCCCCCCCCCAACCACCACATAAAGCCACCTGTTATTCTTTAACATTGTTTCTATGGTGTACATTGATCTAAGTTAAATATTATGAGATTGAAATCCTTTCCTTAAAGAAAAGAAAATAAAGTATAAGACCAAAATTGCATAATAAGATAATGTTTTATTTCTTAAATTTATGATAATAGCATTTGATCTTTGTTCAAACTCTTCAGTTCTTTCTCAGAATACAGATGGTATTCTTGCAGATATCCCAAGATTGTTCCTGATTGTTGCACTGATGAAATGAGCAAGTACATTAAGATTGGTCATCAACCCCCTGTTGCTGTTATGGTATACAGATTTCTTCTAGTTCTGTTCATCTTGTTCAGCATCAGTCCATGCAAATCGTTCCAGGCTTCCCTGAATTTTCATCCCTCCTGGTTTCTATTAGAACAATAGTGTTCCATCACATACAATTGATGGACAGTCACTCAATTTCCAATTCTTTGCCACCACAAACAGGGCTGATATGAATATTTTGGTATAAGTGATATTTTTACTCTTTTTCAGAACCTCCTCAGAGTATAGATGCATTAGTGGTATTATTGGATCAAACGGTATGCACATTTTTGTTGCTATTTGGGAGCTATTCCAAATTGCTCTCGAGAAAAGTTGGATAAGTGCACAGCTCCATTAACAATAAATTAGTATCCCAGATTTCCCACATCCCTTTCAAAATTGATCATACTGCTTTCTGGTCATATTGGTCAGTCTAAGAGGTATGAGGTGGTACCTTAGAGAAGATTTAATTTGCATTTCTATAAAAAGTAGTGATTTAGAGCAATTTTTCATGATTATAGATTGCTTTGATTACCGCATCCTTAAATTACCTTTGCATATCCTTTTACCATTTGTCAGTTATGGAATTGCTTGTTTTATTTTTCATTTAAATTAGACTCAGTTCTCTGTATATTTTGGAAATGAGTCCTTTGTTAGAAATACAAGGTGCAAAAATTATTTCCAAACTTACTGCATTTCTTATGACCTTGGGTACAGTAGTTTCGTCTTTGCAAAAGTTTTATAGTTTAATGCGATCAAAATTATCTAGTTTGTTTTTAATGATGTTCTCCATCTCTTCCTTGGTCATAACCTGCTTCCCTTTTCATAGATCTGACAGGTAAACTATTCTTTGAATGCCCAGTTTTCCTATAACATTGTTTATTTATGTCTAAATCCTTTATCTATTTTGATCTCATCTTGGTATAAGGTATGAGGTGTTTGTCTAACACTAGTTTCTGCCATACTAACTTCAATTTCCCCAACAGTTTTTATCAAAGAACTCTGGGTTTATCAAAAAATAGATTATTATAATCATTTCCTACCATTGCACCATCTATTCCATTGATGCACTCTATTTCTTAGCCCATGCCAGAAAGTTTTGATGACTGATGTTTTATAATGTAATATAATTTTATAATATAATATTAAATCTGTTTGGGCTAAACCACCTATTTTTGCACCTTTTGTTATTAAATCACAGGAAATTCTTTTATTTTTATTTCTCCATATGAGTTTACGTACAATTTTTTCGAGTTCTTTAAAGTAATATTTTGGAATTTTGATGGATAGGGTAGTTTAATTTAGGTAGAATTGTCATTTTTATTATATTAGCTCAGCCTATCCATAAGCAGTTGACATTTGCCCAGTTATTTAAAGCTGATTTTATTTGTGAGAGAAGTTTTTTGTAATTGCTTTCAAAAAAAATGTTTCTGAGTCTACATTGACAGGTAGACTCCCAGGTATTTTATATTAACTGAAGTTGCTTTTATTGGGATTTCTCATTTCAGCTCTTTCTTTTGTATCTTGCTATATATATATATTGCAGTTTTATGAAGGTTTCTTTTATATCTTGAGATATTGCTAAGGTTGCTAATTATTTCTAGTAGTTTTTTAGATGATTTTTGGAGATTCTCTAAGTATACTATCATCTGCAAAGAGTGAGAGCTTTGTCTCTCCCTTCCCAATTTTAATTCCTTCAATTTCTGATTCTTCTCTTATTGATGAAGCTAACATTTCTAATACAATATTGAATAGAAGTGATGATAATGGTGATCCTTGTTTCACCCCTGATCTTATTGGTAATGCCTCTGGTCTGTCCTCATTGTATATAATGCTTATTGATGATTTCAGACAGATACTGTTTATTATGCTAAGGAATAATCCATTTATTCCTGTTCTCTCTTTTATTTTAGTAGGAATAGTTGATGTATTTTATCAAAAGCTTTTTCAGCATCTATTGATATAATTATATGATTTCTGATAGGTTTGTTTTTGATATAATTAATTAATTATACTAACAATTTTCCTAATATTGAACCAAACCTGCATTCATGGGATAAATCCTCCTTGGTCATAATGTATTATCATAGTGAAAACTTGTTATAAGTACTGTGCTCAGATTTTATTTAAGATATTTCCATCGATATTCATCAGGAAGATAGGTCTATAATTTTCTTTCTTTATTTTAGCTCTTCTTGATTTAGATGTCAGCACCATATTGATGTCAGAGAAAAAGGTAGGCAGAGATCTGCCTTCACCTATTTTTCCAAAGTGTTTATATACAATTGGAACTAATTGTTCCTTAAATGTTTGATAGAATTCACTTGTGGATGGCCTTGGATATTTTTTATTAGGGAGATCAATGTTGAATTTCTTATTCTGAGATAGGATTATTAGGTATTTAATTTCCTCTTCATTTTATCTAGGCATCATATATATATATATATATATATATATATATATATATATATATATATATATATATCCATTCCCTCATGTAGATTATCAAATTTATTGAGATAGAATTGATTATAATAATTATGAATTATTACTTTAATTTCCTCCTCATTGGAGGTGAGTTCACCTATTTCCTTTATGATACCAGCAATTTGCTTTTCTTCTTTCTATTTTTAATCAAATCTCCAAAAAGCTAATCAATTTTATTGTATTTTTCATAAAACCACCTCTTGGTTTTATTCTGTAGTTCAATTGTTTTCTTGCTTTTGATTTTATACATTTCTCCTTTAATTTTTAAATTTTCTAATTTGATTTATAATTGGAGGTTTTAATTTTGTTCTTTCTCTAATTTTTTGCATGTTTAGTTCATTGATTTCCTCTTTCTGTAATTTATTCCTCTAAGTATTTAAAGATATAATATATCCCCTAACAGCTTCCTTGGATGTACACCATAAGTTTTGGTATGTTGTTTCATTATTGTCATTATTTAGAATGAAATCATTAATGCTTTTTATAATTGTTGTTTTCATCCTCATTCTTTAAAATCTGGTTATTTAGTTTCCAATTTGTTTTGGGTCCATTTCTAATTGGCCCAATACTCCATGTGATTTTTATTGCATTATGATCTGACAAAGATATATTTACTATTTCTCCCTTTTTGAAATTGATTATTAGTTTTTTATGCTCTAGTACATGGTCAATTTTTGTGTGTCATGTACTGCAGAAAAGAAAGTTTATTCTTTTGTATCCTCATTCAAGTTTCTCCATAGATATATCAGGTCTAGGTTTCCTAACAATCTATTTACCTCCTTAAAATCCTTCTTGTTTATTTTATGGTGATATTTTCTAAATCTGAGAGCAGTAGGTTGAGGTTTCCCACCAGGAGAGTTTTGCTGTTTATGTCTTCCTCTATGTCCTTCAACTTCTTCTCTAAGAATTTGGATGCTAGAGCATTTCCTCAATACATATTTAGTATTGAAGTTACTTTATTGTCTATGGTACCTTTTAGGAAGACATAGTTTCCTTCCTTATCTCTTTTAATGAGATCTATTTTGCAGCTGCTTTGTCAGAGATAAGGATTGCTACCCTTGCTTTTTCACTTTAGCTGAAGGAAAATATATTTTGTTCCAAGCTTTTACCTTTTCTCTATATGTAGTTCTTTGTTTCAAATGAGTTTCTTGTAAGCAGCATATTGTAGGATTCCAGCTTTTTATCCACTCTGCTTACATTTTAAGGGCGAGTTCATTCCATTCACATTCAAAGTTACAGTTACTAACTCTTTTTTGCCCTCCATGCTATCTTCCCTCTGTTTGTATTTTTCCCCTTTTTCACTTTATACCTATTCCACAGTATTTTGTTTCTGAATACCACCACTTTTTGTTTGTTTACCCTCCTATATCCAACCCCCTCCCTTTTATTTTCCCTTTCCCTTTGACCCTTCTTCCTTCCCTTACTTTTGCTCATTCCCTTTTCTTCCTCCCTCTCAGTTTCCTCCTTTTAATATTTTAAATGTATGATGAGTTTCTTAACTAAGTGTGTGTATGTTAACTTTAAGCCAAATCGGATAAGAGTAAGATTCATGCAGTTTTCACCTCCTCCCTTCTTCCCCTCTGTTGCAATAGTTCCTTTGTATCTCTTAATGTAATGAGATTTACCCCATTCAATCTCCTCCATCCTCCTATCTCTTTGCTGTCCCCCCTTTTAAGGAGGTATCATTTTTAAATCATTCTATCTGAGTCACAGAAAAGTCATAAGTTTCCATCATTTCTGGCTAACTATATTCTCTCTAATAGAATTACAATTATTGAGTATTGTTGGAGTCTTTCTCCCAGGTAGGAATATATCCAGTTTCATCTTTTGGATAGCAGTTTTTTCTTTACATTTTTTTTCTTTTTACCTTTTCATGTGTCTCTTGAGTCTTCTGTTTGAAGTCAAAATATTCTATTAAGCCCTGATCATATTCTTGGTTTTACTTGGATTGTTTTCATTATTTCTATTTTTTCAATTTCTTAAATTTGGTTTTTAAAGTCTTTTTTGCATTATTCTCTTTTTTTCCTTTTGAGCAGGCAGCTATTTGATATTACTCTTTCTTGTAGGAGTAGCTATTTTTGCTTCAAAAAACTTCTTCTGAAGACAAACCTCAGTTTTCTCTATTCCCATATTAACACTCAAAATTTTCAATTCTTTCTTCTTTGCCTGCTCATGTAATTTTATTTTATTTTAGCAGCATGTTGTAGATGTATCTACACTCCTGGGTTATGGGAGATGGTTCCACTGACCTTAGCAGCTTTGTCCTGGGCACAACCTCTGCACTTCTTTCCCCTGCAAATCAAATGTAGGGTCCCTAAGCTTATTGTGATGGAAATGAGCTTACTCCATTAGTACTCCTCCAATCACTATAGCCTTCAGTTCTCCCCTCTGACCTGGAAAGAAGACCCATGTAGTCAGTTCATCTATATGTGTCCACAACTTAGAAGTTACCATGTCCCAGAATTTCCACCCCATGATTATTATGGTTCCTTGTTTCCCATGACACCATTATTCTTGAATCCCTTAACAGAAGATGTATTCTTTCCCCTCAGTAAGATGCTTAACTCCTCATTCTGACTTGGAGGTAAGAATTTCTATAGCTGAAGTGGAGGCTACCTCCCACCCTGACTAACCCAAGACTCCCCTCTTGCTTTTAAAGTGAGCTAGTCTGGCATGTTTTTTTTTATCTTCAATTTTATTTACATTTATTTTAATCTTGTACAAATGATTTTAAATACATTACCAAAATATTCTTGTTTAAGAGTAGACATAATACACCCACCCCCCAAAAAATATAGACCCTCTTGAGCAATAAAATAAAGGAAAGAGGAAAAAAAGTTAAAATTAACATGAAATAGTAATAATAATAATAATAATAATAATAATAATAATAATAAAAGAGGTAGCTAGGTATCAGAGTAGATGGAGCACCAACCCTGGAGTCAGGAGCACATGATCTCAAATCCGGCCCTAGACACCCAACAATCACCCAACTGTGTGGCCCTGGGCAAGCCACCCCAACCCCATTGTCCTGAAAAAAACAAAAAAAACCCCAACAAATAAAATAAAATAATAACAATAACAATAATAATAAAGATGATAATAATAGGGGCAGCCAGGTGGCACAGTGGACAGAGCACTAACCCTGGAGCCAGGAGCATCTGGGTCAAAATCTGGCCTCAGACACCCAATAATCACCCAGGTGTGCAGCCCCAGGCAAGCAACCCAAACCCATCTAACTGGCAAATGCCCCACCAAATAATAATAATAATAATAATAATAATAATAATAATAAATGATAAATGTGCTTCAACCTGTGTTCCAACATGACCAGTTCTGTCAGGGGTGGATCACATTCTTTAGGATAAGTTCTTCACAAAAGCTACTTCCATATTTTTCCACTGTTGCCATTGCTGATCGGAGCTCCCTCCACTTGTACTTCCCCACTAGCATACACTACATTTTCTTTCTCCTTTCACTCTGTCCCTCTTCTTAAATGTGCTGTTATGTACCTGAGTTATGCAGCAGACTGATCACCTGCCTTGTGGCCAAGAGGCTCCAAGCTCACGTACCACCCTTAAGGCCCAGCAACCACCCAGCCCTGTGGTCCCAGAAAGGCCATCTAATCCCAGCACCTTGCAAGAAGCAAAAAAGAAAATGTGTTATATCTGACCACTCTCTGCCATGGTCCACCCTGTCCTCCATCATTCACATCATCTACTTCCCCCTGTCCCCCTTCTCTACCTCTTACTCTAGATGTCTATACCCCATTGAGTATATATGCTGTTTCCTCTCCTAGCCACCTCTGATGAGAGTGAAGATTCCTTCATTCCCCCTTTCCTTCTCCCCCTTCCATAGCATTGCAAAAGCTCCTTGTAATAAAAAAAAATCTGATTATATAAAATATCTTAGCCTATTCCACCCTCTCATTTTCTTTCTCTCATAACATTTCCCTTTTAGCCATTGACTCTATTTTTACACTATATTATATCCTCAAATGTAGCTCTATCCTGTGCTTCATCTATAGAAGCTCCTTCTACCTGCTCCATTAAATGAGAAGTTTCTTATGAGTATTATCAGTATCATTTTTCTATGCAGGAATACATGTATTTAATCATTATTAAGTCCTTCATATTTTACCCTTCTCCTCCACTCTCTCTGCTTCACTTGTGTCCTATATTTGAAAATCAAACTTTCTGTTGAACTCTGTCCATTCCAACAGGAACATTTGAAATTCCCTGGTTCACTGAAAGTCCATATTTTTTCCTTGGAAGAGGATGTTCAGTTTTTCTGGGTAGTTGATCCTCGGTTACATTCCAAGTTCTTTTGTCTTCTGGAAAATTATATTCCATGCCCTACGAACCTTTAATGTAGTTGCTGCTAAGTTCTGTGTGTCCTGACTGCAGGTCCATGATATTATATTTGAATTGTGTCCTTCTCGCTACTTGTAATATTTTCTCTTTGACTTGGGAGTTTTGGAAATTGGCTACAAAATTCCTGGAAGTGGTGTTTTCTTTCAGTCTCTTTCTGGGGGAGATTGGTGGATTCTCTCAGTTTCTATTTTGGCTTCTGCTTTTAGGATATCTGGGCAATTTTCCTGCATAAGTTCTTTAAAAATGATGTCAAGGCTCTTTTCCTGATCACGATTTTCAGGTATCCCAATAATTTTTAAATTATCTTTCTTGAATCTGTTTTCCAGATCAGTTGCTTTTTTTTGTTGAGATGTTTCACATTTTTTTCTAATTTTTCATTATTTTTGATTTGAAGTATTGTGTCCTGACTTCTTTAAAAGTCATTAGCTTCCTTCAGCTCCATTCTAGATCTAAAGGACCTGTTTTCCTCAGATAGCTTTCATATCTCTTTTTCCATCTGACCAATTCTGCCTTTTAAAGCATTCTTCTCCTCAATAACTTTTTGAACTGTTTTATCCATTTGACTTATGCTGGTTTTTAACATGCTATTTTCTTCAGCAATTTTTTGGATCTCCTTGACTAAGCTGCTGACTTCTTTTTCAGGGTTTTCCTGCATCTCTCTCATTTCTTTCCACAATTTTTCTTCTATGTCCCTCACTTGATTTTCAAAATCTTTTATGTACTCTGCCATAGCCTGAACCCAATTTCCGTTTTTCTTGGAGTCTTTAGATGCAGGAGCTTGTACTTCCTCATCTTCAGATTGAGTATTTTGATCCTTCTTGCAATCATAGACAATATATTTCTCATTGGTGTTCCTCTTTTTTCTCTGTTTACTCATTTCCCCAGCCTGTGGATGGTCTTGGGGTGCTTTCTGAGCTTTTGAGTATTATTGGGACACCCTCCCACAAGGATCTCTGTATGTGAGGCTCTATCTTTGCTCATGGTTCATGAATGACCATAAGTCTACCCCTCTGCCATGGGGCAGAGGTGGGGGGCCCTTGGTCTACTATGAGGGGCCTAGACTGTGATCAGGATCTGAATGTGGTCAGTGTCTCGAATGTGGTCAGAGTACCATAGTCCTGTTCCAGGGACAGAGGACAGATCTCAGAAGTCTCTCTCCACTGCTCTAACTAGAATGAGTACTAAAGGCTCAGTTGCCTGGGTGCTCCTGCTTAGAGCCTCTGCCTGCTTCTGATTCCTGGATCTGGGTTGCCCCGGCCATACTGCTTGCTGAGTGCCTTGAGGCCTAGCTTCAAGTTCTTCCATTGGCAGAAGCCCTCCCCCCAATCTTCCAACTTGTTCCTGGTGCTCCCCTGGGTGTAGGTCAGGTAACTACCCCTGCTGCCAAAAGCTGTGCCTCCCAGGTTACCTGGGGCTGCCTCTGGGAGCCTGAAGTTCCTTCATTATGGCGGGCTGCCCCCTCTAACCCCATGGAGTGGATCCTTTCCGCTATTTTTAGTGTCCTTATTTTATAAGGTTTGAGAGACAGCACCCAAGAGAGGCTCTTCTCCTTTCACTAGCTTGGCTCTGCCCCAGCCTGGCATGTTTTTATTTCATTCAGGCCAACCTCTGAATTGGAATCTTTCTTCAGACCTTCTCTTGTTGGCCCAGGAGGGCCAGAATTCTGCCCCAATTCCTATTTTTCTTTGCCAAATGTGTTCACTCTGATGTGCTTTTTTTTAGTTGTCTGTGGAGGAAATCTGGAGAGATAGAAATTTTCTGATCCACTCTGGCATCTGGAGTATATGATTTCACAATGCTCTTCTAATTATATGACTGTGATCCTAAAATGAAGAGTTAATTTCTAAGATTCTTTTCTTTTTCTAAAACTTTGTCTACTCTTCCCAAATTGCCATGGAAAAAGTAAAAGTTTAATCTATGATTGTTGACAACATCCTTAAGAGTTAACATTGTTTTTAAAGATTTACTTATCCTATAATTAGTAAACACATTTCCATTTAATTTTAATTTTACTCAATTGCATGCAAAGAAATAATTTTATCTATTCTTTAAAAATTATAATAAATATAATTTCTCTCCCTCCCTTGATTCCCTAGGAAGTCAAGCAATTTGATAAAGCTATGCATTTGCAAGCATGCAAAATATTTCCATATTAGTTATATTGCAAAAGAAAGAAAAATGTTTAAAATAATAATGTATCATGAAGTTTAAAATTAATAATAATAATAATATGCTTAAATGTTAAATTTTTTAAAAATATATTTTCACTTCTAGTCAGATGTCATTAGTTCTTTCTCTGGAAGTGAATGCATTTTTCATCATAAATTCTTCAGGATTGTTTTAGATTATTTTATTTCTGATAGGAGGTAAGTCAGTCACAAAGAATCTTCATATCATATTGTTGTTACTATCTACAATGTTCTGATTTTTGCTTTGCATCAGTTCATGCCAGATTTCACAGGAATTTTTAGAGGAAATAAATTTTTCTGACCATTTTTATATCATAAAAGTTGTCCACCACATACTTGTTTAGCTATTCCTTAATCAATGGACATTCCCATATTTTCTAATTCTTTGGCACAGCAAATGGAGTGACTAAAATATTTTTGAACATATAACTCCCTTAGCTTTTTATTTGAACTTTTAAGAATTTGGAAGTGGCATTGATTTTGCTTGGTCATAGGGTACACATAGTATGATAGGCCTTTGGGGACAATTCCAAATTCCTCTTCAGAATGGTTCAATCAATTTCCAACTTCACCAGCAATGCATACATGTCCCAGTTTTTCCATACCCCCTCCAATATTTGTCATTTTCTTTTTGTGTAATGTTAGCCAATCTGATATATATGAGATTGTACCTTTGAGTTGTTTTAATTTATATATGTCTAATCTAGAGTGATTTAGAACATTTTTACAAATGGCTATAGACAGTTTTGATTTCTTATTCTGAAAGCACTTCATACCTTTTGACAATTTATCAACTGGGAAATAATTCATATTCTTATACAATTGACTTACTTATTTGTCTTTCTTTGAGAAATGAAGAGAAACTTCCTGTGACTGCCCCCACCACAAAATGTTCTTCTTTCCTTTTAATCTTCAGTGCTATATGTGTGTGTGTGTAAACCTTTTTTAATTTGATGACAACAAATTTATACACTTCATAGTCCAAAAAATATCTCATTTTTTTGGTCAAATAAATCTAACAGATAAAATATTCTATTTTTCTTATTTATTTTTTGATATTATCCTTAACATTCAAATTTACTAACCATTTTTTAGCTTATTTTGATTTGAGGTGTTTGATGTTGATCTTTATAAAGTTTCTTTCAAACTAATTTCCACTTTATTAATTTTTTGTCAAATAGTGATTTCTTGTTCTAAAATCTTGGTTCTTTAGGTTTGTCAAGTTAAAGATTACCATGGTCATTTACTACTATGCATTCTATACCAAATTTATTCCATTTATCTACCACTATATTTCTTAGTCAATATCAGATTGCTAAGATCATAACCACGTTTAATACAGTTTGAGATCTAATACAGCTAATGTGTCTACATTTTAATTAACCTCACACATCTATTTAATATGATGTATCATTATCATTAATTTAAAATAGACAAAATTTGGAAAGCTAGGTTGTGCATTAGATAGAGCCTTAAGCTTGCCTCCAGAAAGACTCACCTTCATGAATTCAAATCTTACCTCAAACACTTGTGACCCTTGGCTAGTCAGTCACCTACACCCATTTGTCTCAGTTTCTTACCTACAAAATGAATTGGAGAATTAATTGACTAACAACTTCAGTTTCTTAGTCAAAAAATCCCTCCCTCCCTCCACCCACCATGGAATCATGAATGTTGGACATGAGTTAAACAACTCAAGAAAAAAGAAATGCCATTTGGAATTGGGAAAAATAATCTGGATCAAAGCATTTTCATATCAAATATACAATTAACTCTTTCATTTTTCATTTTTTTTGATTCTCCTAAGATACAATAATTTTCCTAAATATAGTCTCACTGGGCTAAAGATGTTAAGTTCATTGTTTAATGACTTCTCACTTCTTTTTATCTTATCTGTCCTCTATGTTTTATTTTTTATTTCCAGAAGACTGAAAAATAAACAGTTTCATTTGAACTGATTTCCTGTACAAGAGTTATTTTCTTCCTTTGCTCTCTTCTCTTGTGACACAAGCCTCTCATTATCCACTAAGTGCAACTTTAATTGTACTCTTAAATTTTGTAAATTATAGTAATGTCTTACAAAGTAAGGTCAGTACATTGAAGAGGTAGGAAGATGATGCTCTCTTTTCATCAAAAGCCTTAAACTACAAATTCCACAACAATATTTAGCATAAATTCTAAAATTTCCCATCAGTTTTTTATGATTAATTCTTTTTCTGCATGGTCTTTGATTCATGTTATTCTACATATTAAGAATTATCATTCATTTATTGGTTTAGTTAATTTTATATTTGCAAGATGGAGAAATGCATATAATCTCTCTGGTACTGGTGAAGAGGAAATCTAGAAATGTATCCTAGAGAAAACCCAGTCCAACTCTTCCTTTGGAATATGAGACAATTGAGTTCAGGGGTAAAGGAGGAAAATTATCACCCCAAGGTCACACTCCTAGTTAGTAGAAAACAGAAAACTTAAGATCAGTGTTCTTTACATTATACTTTCAGCTTTTAAGAGTCTATTTCATGTCTTTCAAAATTCAAACTTTCATTGATAAAATTGGAATTGATTAATCCTCAGAAATCTTGTAAATAAGCAGTTTGGAGTTAAAATACATGGCTACCTTTTTGTTCCTTTGTTCATTTAGAAAAATATTTCATCAGCATAAAGAAAACATCACCCTTTTTACCTCTCCTTCCCACCCCATATCCACATTCACTATTTCCAGCTTTTCATGTGTTCCCTGTTTTTTTTTATTCTACTTTCAAAATAAATACTGAGGGGGTGATTGTAGCCCACCTTGGTGTAGGCAGGCATTTATGATTCTAATTCAGCAAGAGGTCACAGGTTAAGGACTCATTCATCTCTCTTGAGCTGGAGAGAGAGAAATGTGTTTCCTATTGTGAAAGTCTCTGGAAGACTTTATTCAGCACATGTATTCAAGTCTGATATCCAAGTGACAGGGCAGGGAATTGTGCTTGTCTATCATAACTAGGTAAGTCTGCCTTTTAAAGGTTCTTATTGTTTATATGTATAATTGTATTTCTTTTATTTATATGTAGAGCTTTTTGCACAGTCTGGACTAAATGATGTAAGCAATAAGAATCAGGACTTAAGCTGCTGTAGAAATCACAATTGTTCTATTGGTGCTAAGCAATTTTTTTTTCTCCTTGTGATTTAGCCACATTTCCATATGTGCCTCTGAATATTTAATTAGGGTGCAAACGGACTTTATAATTTGAGCAATCTTTGAAATCATTTCATTTGAGACTAAAAATGTAAATTGTCCTGCTGAGTGGTGTATTTTTTACCGTTTTATGATAAACAGGTTGTATGCTAAAAAAGAGAAAATTTGCTGGAGATTGACCTTGCTTGGAAAAAGTAGCTCTGAGTATACAAAACATTGAATTGTACTGTATAATTTTATGGAAATTTGATACAAGATTTTATTTAATTTATACACCAAGTTATGATAACTGTAGGATTTCTTCTCTGATTTATTCTGGAAGAACTGTGGGAAAAGAGAACATTATTTTGTGGTCATGCCCAATAATTGCTGCATGCTGTAAAGATTGTTCTATAGCAAATTGAAATAATTACAAAGATATCTGTACAATGTGACATGTTTTTTGTACTCCTGGGATAGTGCACAAGAACAGAAATCTTGAAAACTTCACTGAAACAGATATTATCTTGCCAATTAATTGTTAAATTTGGAACTACTGGACAACAGAGAATATTTGAAGATTAGGCAACCTACTGTACTACAGATTTCTGAAGCACATGATGGATGAGGAAGGACTTAGCTTGGATGGCATAGGAAAAAGCGATAATTGTGAGGAAATAATGAAAGCTGTCATCCTGCATTTTATATTAACTGATATGCCATATAAGTGTCTCTGGATAAACCTAAAAAGTGAATGGTAAACTTAGGAAAGACATTGACAAGTCCATGAAGGAAAGCTAAAAAGAATGGAGTCATTCTAATGTCTTTTCCCATTGTTCTAATTTGATGGTTGGGATTAAATTTGTGTCTTTGCGTCTGCGTGTGTGTGTGTGTGTGTGTGTGTGTGTGTGTGTGTGTGTGTGTGTGTCTACCTTTCATCTTATTAGAAACATATATGCACAGAGAAATTAGTCATCCAGGCTGAATAGGAGGCAAAGGCAGACATTCAATGAGATCCTTGATGGTAAATTCTTTTTAAAATATTAGGCAGTTGAGGAATTATGAATAGTTTTGCTCAGATAATAGGGAGTTGTTTGATGGTCTCTAAATGGCACAATTATGCTACTTAAAACATTTTTTGTGACATCTATTTGATCCTATTTTCTCTAAGGCTAGGATAACTGAGTACAAATTTTAATGGATCCTATTAAGTAAGATAGGTTTCAAGGAGAGACTCAGTGACAGACTGTCATGTAAAAGCAGTCTGATAAATAAGAAATAATGGTATCATAGATTTAGAAGTTTAGAGGCCCTCAAAGGGTATCTAGCAGAGCCCAGTTCCCACCTTCAATATAAGAGGAAATTGAGGGTTTAAGAGTATCCTAGTGTTTTAGTAGGAAGAAAATTAATGGGCCTTATCTAAGCAAATACCTCCATTTTACACAAGAATAAATAGAATTGTAGACATTAAATGACTTGTTTGAGGTTACAAAGGTACTAAGTGATAGCAGAGTTGGGATTTGAACCCAGCTTAACTAATGCTAAATACCCTGATCTTGAAAATGATTTGAAGAAGTTCATTCATTCATCAATATTAGGTAGTTTTGTCTTATTCTTATTGTTTTAAGAACTCATTTATCTGGAGGAAGTTATAAAAAAGTGGTTATCTGAATTCTGAGTGCCCACACCAATGAAATCAATGATTTTTCTTCAAACAAGGAAGTATATCAATGTCGCCATATAAAGGCATTTTTGTAGCATACAGGTAGGTGGTTAAAAGAATAGAGAATGGGACTTGGAGTCAGGAAGACTTGAGTTCAGATTCTGCCTTAGACACTTACTACTTTCATGAGCCTGAAAAAAATTGTAATTAGCCTTTTCTTTGTAAAATGGAATTAATATAGTATCAACTCTTCAAGGTTGTTATAGGGATCAAATGTTGTAATGCATTTTGCAGACCTTAAAATCTTATATAAATACTGGTTATTACTACTATTATTCTGTTAGATATTGTTGTAATTCTTTTTTGGGTTTTTTATAAGGCGAACGGGATTAAGTGGCTTGCTCCAGGCCACACAGCTAAGTAATTATTAAGTGTCTGAGACTGTATTTGAACCCAGGTACTCCTGACTTCAGGGCCGGTGCTTTATCCACTACGCCACCTAGCTGCCCCGATATTGTTGTAATTCTTGATGATGATGATATATATGGAGAGATTTTTATATATAAGGAGAATTGTATTAAATTTAACATTTTGATTTCTTTCCCATTCTGTCTCCAAATGGTGTCTGGTGCAGACATGTGCAGTCCTTTGAAATCCAGAATAGAAAGCTTACATTTGATACAAGGGCAATAAACAAACGCTTTTTTTTAGTACTGTTAAACTTTCTTGAGTAGATAAAGAGAACAAACACTCCATAATGATTTATATACTCCCCTTTTATATTATTTGAAGCTTGTCACAATGCCAGATCAATAGCTCTGAAATGACTCAGGAAGAGAATATGGATTGTCTCATTGGGTATCTGTAATTGGAATAACTAGCAAAGCATTATGTAAATATTAGAAATTTATTATTTGCTAAATTTAATTGAATGTTAAAAATCAATATAAAGTCATAATTTAAAAGTTCAAAGAAAATATGGAAGTTTATATAGGAAGTCTAACAACACTCTAAGATTTATATAATACACATATGTTTACATATATGTTCACATACTTATGTGCAAATATATAAATGTATGTATTAAGTACATATATACACATATATGTATGTATAGGTAAAAGTTAAAGTAGCATAGCAAAATATCCAGTATACTGAAAATAGAGTTCAATTTCAAGTAACTTTTGGCTATTTGAGTCTTTGTATACAATTGGGAATAGATATGTCAATGTCACTCAAACCAAAGTGAGCATGATGTGATGCTTTCCTATCCATAATATAAGGTAACCAAACCTTATATTACATCAAGTTGAAAAGAGTAGGTAGAAAGAATTATCTAGAATAACGATGTATTCTTGAAATACCTAAAGGTATTTCTAGCTAAGCTATGTTTTTTAGCAATATTAAACTTTCTTGAGCAGATATCCTTCCTTACTTCACTCAAAATTGCACTATTTCCTAAGGTAGTCAGCTATTGTTGATGCATTTGACAAAGACTTCAAAGATCTCTGCAGGCAGTGTATAAAAAGTCCTATGTCTAGCTGGCATGACACTATCATCCTAGGTGAAATTCATTTTTTAAATATTTTATTCATTTTGAGTTTTACAATTTTCCCCCTAATTTTCCTTCCCTCCCCCCACCCCCAGAAGGTAGTTTGTTAGTCTTTACATTGTTTCCATGGTATACACTGATCTAAGTTGATTGTAATGAGAGAGAAATCATATGCTTAAGGAAGAAAACTAAAGTATAAGAGATAGAAAATTACATAATAATAAATTGGAGATTTAAAAAAAAATAAAGGTAATAGTCTTTGGTCTTTATTCAAACTCCACAATTCTTTCTCTGGATAGAGATGATATTCTCCATGGCAGACAGTCGAAATTGTCCCTGATTGTTGCACTGATGGAATGAGCAAATCCATCAAGGCTGATCATCACCGCCATGTTGCTGCCAGGGTGTACAATGTTTCTCTGTTTCTGCTCATTTTGCTCACTAGACAAAATTCTTTGTAGCATTAGCATTGTCTTTATCTACTGCTATTTCTCAGCAGAGTTGTAACTCTTGTCAGTTGTGCATTTGAGCTTTTGCACCATAACATTACCAGCAATGGGGAAGCTAGGTGGCATGGTGGATAGTGTTCTGGACCTAGAGTTAGGAAGATTCATCTTTGTAAATTCTAATCCAAGACTCCAACTCTCTTGTGAGACCCTGAACAAGCCATTTAATTTTGATTGACTAACTGGAGAAGATAATGAACCATTGCAATGCCTTTTTCAAAGGTTGTAAAGAGTGGGACATGATTAAAAAAAACTGAATGTTTGGCACATTTCCTCTCTTTGACCTTGTTGATGATACCTTGTCCCTATTTTGTTAATCATTAGCCAGTTCCCTCCCAATTGCTTTATGTGGTTAAATTTTTTTTTCCAGTATTGGTGGTCTGTCCTCTGTGATCCTCTACCTTTACTTGTTCTACATTTTAGGGAAGACTAAACCCTTGAAAATTTGTCTAGAAAAACTAAATGAAATTCTTTGCATCATTTAGAGTATGAAGTTTTTAATTCATAAACCCCATACAGTGATCATTATTGGTATGAGTGGTAAATTGTTTCATGTCATTTTAGTGGATAATCTAAGGTACTCCAATATACAGTAATTCATTTCCACATATGAGCACCCCCCCCCATTTCCTATTCCTATTCTTTCAATTACTTTTTCTTCTCTTATTGCTAATGCTAAAATTTCTGTTGGAATATTGAATAATAGTGGTCATAATAGTCATTCTTGTTTCTACCCTGATCTTATGAGGAAGACTTCTAGTTTATCTTCATAGCATATGATGCTTTCTGATGGTTTTATCCTTGTTGATGTTCCTTTTCCTTTTAAAGAAAACTCCATTTATTTTCTATGTTCTGTCATGTTTTTAAAAGGAATGTGCATTTTGTCAAAATTTTGTTAAGTTTTTTTATCACCTATTGAGATAAACATATGATTTCTTCCAGTTATATTATTGATATAGTTTCTTATGCAGACAGTTTTCCTTACATTGAACAATTTCTGCATTCCAGATATAAATCACACCTGATCATAGTGTATTATCCAGGTAATAAATAACTTTTTTAATAGCTGTGCTAATATTTTTATTCAAAATTTTGTTTCAAAATTCATTAGGGAAATTATTCTATTATTCTATTTCTCTGTTTGGTCTCTTTCTGATTCATTTATTTCCACCATATTTGATCATAAAAGGAGGTTGGTAGGATTCCTCCTTGGACTATTTTTCCAAATAGTTTAAATAGTATTGACATTAATTAAAGTTTGATGGCATTCATTTGCTTAGCAATCTGTCCCTGTAGATTTTGTCTTAGGTCTTTGATGGCTTGTTTATTTTATTTTTTGTGTATAATTACATAATTAAAATATTTTTGTTTCCTCATTTGCAAATTGAGGCACTTTTTATTTTTGCAATTATTCATCCATTTCGTTAAGATTGTAAAAATTACTGGCATATAGCTAGTCAAAATAGCTCTGAATTATGACTTTAATTTCCTCTGAGTTGATGCAAATTCATCCTTTTAATTTTTTACAAATTGATTTTCTTTCTTATTTTTTTAAATCAAATTAAGCAACCATTTTGTTTGTTTTTTTCATTAAATCAACTCAGCTTTATTTAGTAATTCAATAGATTTCTTACTTTCAATGTTATTAAGCTCTCCTTTGAGTTTCAGGATTTCCAATTTGATATTTAATTGGGTATTATTGGTTTCTATTATTTTTAGATTTTTTTAGTTATTCCAATTTATTGATCTCCTATTTTTCTAATTAATTAAAATATGCATTTAGATGCATAAAATACACTTATAACAGTTTTTGTCACATCCTATAAGTTTTGATATGTTGTCTCATTATTCCCATTCTCTTGCATGAAATAAATGATTATTTCTATGATTCCTTGTTTGATGCATTCATTCTTTAGGATTAGAATATTTAGTTTCTAATTAATTTTTACTCTAATTTTCCATGGCCCTTTATCACATGCAGATTTTTTTTTTTGCATGGTGATCTGTGCAATGTTTTTTTTATTTCTGCCTTTCTGCATTTGTTTGTGAGGTTTTATTCCTTCCTACCTCCATTCAAGTTGTCTCTATTGAACTTTCCTATTTAACTTTTCCAAGATTCTGTTCATCTCTTTCCTTTCTTTCTTATTTTGTGATTAGATTTATTTAGTCTTGAGAGATTCATGTGAGGTACTCCTACTAGTATAGTTTTATGATCCATTTATTCTTATAACTCTTTTATTTTCTCTAAGAATTTGAATGTTGAAAATATTTCATCGACAATGGTACCTTTTAGCAAAATGTTCTTTCCTGCCCTATCTCCTTTAATTTTGCTTTTGCTTTCTCTGAGAGATCCCAATATTTTCTTCTGCCTCTCTTTGACTGCTATTTGTGTTTTTTTAAATTTTTTTATCTTTACCTGAAGGAAAATACATTATGCTCCAGCCTTTTACTTTAACTCTATGTATATTTCAATGCTTCAAATATGTTTCTTATAAACAACTTTGTAGAATTCTGCTTTTCTAATGCATTCTGCTATTTTTGGTTTTTTGTGGGGAGGGAGAGTTTGTCACATTCAAAATTATGATTATTAATTCTGTATTTCCTTCCAACTTATTTTTATATTATTTTATATTTTTATATTTCTATTATTTTAAAATTTTCTTTATATTAATTTATTTAATTGTTTTTATTCTTTTATATTGTTATTTTTTCTATTCTAACAATTCATGCTTTTATTTATATATTTGTTATATTTTTATTTATATTATATATAATAATATAATGTATTATATATTATTTATTTAATTTCTAAATTCATTCATTCATTCATTTATTTATTATATTTTTATATTCCAAAAATTCATGCTTTTTTCCCTTGGATCCTATCCCAGCTCATCAGTATTTTACTTTTGATTCCTGCCTTACTCAGTCTGCTTTCCCTTTTATTAGTCTCCCTTTTTATTTCCCCTTTTGCTTTCTATGTCTGCCCTTCATCTGATTAATCCCTCTTTTCTTTTGTCTCTTTCCTCCTTGTGCTCCTCTTATTATAGGGTAAAATAAATTTCTTAATGCAATTGGGAGCCTATGTAAATCCCTCTTTGAGGCAAATCTATGGAGAATAATATTCAAAGAATACTACACCCCTCCTTTCCCTTTACTTTAACAGTTCCTTTGTACCTTTTCATGTGCTGTGAACTCCCTCTTCTTCTTCCCCAGTTCTCTCAATATAATCTTTTTTTTCCCATGTCTTAATTGTTTTTCAACACCTCATAATCATTTTATACCCACACCATCTGTTTTAGTTCACTCCTTCCAAATATTTTAATAGAAATGAAATTCTCAAGAGTTATTAGATGCATATTACCTTGTTGGCATGTAGTTTAGTTTTATTGGTTGATTTTTTTGGTTGTTTTTCTTTTCATTTACCTTCTAATATGTCTCTTGAATTTTTGTGTGTGAATATAAAATTTTCTATACAGTTCTGGTCTTTTATCAGGTAAGTTTGAAAGTTCCCTGTTTCATTGAATGTTCACCTTTCCCTGAAATTATATGCTTAATTTTCTAAGATAGATGATTTTTTTATTGTATTCCAACCTCCTTTGTCCTGCACAATATCATATTTCAAGCATTTCAGTTTTTTTAATGTTGAAGCTGATGAGCCTGACATTTTGGTATATGATTTATGTCTTTTTCACTGATTGCTTTATTTTCCTTTTTGCCTAATAATTTTGAAATTTTGAAAAATTTTGAAAAAGTCCTTGGACTACTTGGAGTTTTCATTTTATTGACCCTTTCAGTAGTTGATCATTGAATTCTTTCAAGGTCAATTTTATCCTCTTGTTCCTTAATGCCATGGAAGTTTCCCTTGATAATTTCCTGAAACATATACAGACTCTTTTGATTTTTTTCTTTCAGGTAGAGCAATAGTTTGTAAATTAGTTCTCCTGCCTCTATTTCCCATCTTGGTCATTTTACTTATGACTTACTTTATATTTTATTGTAAAAATATTTATATTTTATTTATTTCTAGACTTTTAATTTTGTTTGATAAATTCTTGATGTATTATAGACTTATTTGTTTGCACTAGCCTAATTCAATTTTTTAAGAATTAAGTGTTTCGGGGGTGGCTAGGTGACACAGTGAATAGAGCACTGGCGTTGGAGTCAGGAGTACCTGGGTTTAAATCCGGTCACAGACACTTAATATTACCCAGCTGTGTGGCCTTGGGCAAGCCACTTAATCCCATTGCCTTGAAAAATCTGAAAAAAAAAAACAACAAAAAAATGAATTAAGTGTTTCTAGTTAGCTTCTATATCTCTTTTCCATTTGACCAACTCTACTTTAAAAGGAATTATTTTCTTTTTTCTATTTTTCCTATTCTACTTTTTAAAGTATCTCTGTCTTCAATCAATTTTTGTGCTTCCTTTTCCAAATTTTCTTTATTCTCCTTCATGACCTCATTTCTTTTCTGAATATTTTCTTCTCCCTCTCTTATTTGATTTGCAAAATCCTTTTTGAGTACTTCCAAAATAACTTTTTCAAATTGAGAACAATTCATAATCCCCTTCAAAGCTTTACATTTTGTCACTGCTTTCCTCTTCTTAGATGGTATTTTGATCTTAATTGTAGTTTTCTGTGCTTAGCACTGTTTTTTGTTATTTAAAAATTTCAACTCTGCTCCTGGGGCATAAGAACAGGGTACATATTTCCAAACTTTTTTGTTCTGGGGAACAAGTTTCTGGGTTTCTGTTGGGGAGTTGATCCAGGTTGACTTGTTGCAGTGGCATTGCTGGCCTTCCAAGTAAGCCTGCTGCACTGGATCTGGGGCCCTCACTTTTGACCTGTTATACCATTGGTCCCCTGAGATAGGAACCAGGGATTTCATTACTGATCTGCTCTGTGACCAAGAGCCTGGAGGCTTCCTGTTTCCTGCCTGGGCTGTGCTTGCCTTTTAGCCAAATGTGGTAGATTTGTTTCCTAAGTCCCTCCAAGAATACAGGCTTGCTCTCTGATAACCTCTGTTCCAGGGATGCCTACATTCCAACTCCACAGAAGCTGACACTCTACACTGTACCATTTTGTCTCTGTCCAAGAAGTCCCTCACATCTTCAGATTTTCAAAACTGATTTTATGTAGCATGATATGTCATCTTGTATCAGATAACTTAGATTTAAGACCTGGGTAATTCGATCCTAATTCTGCCCTGCCATACATTTACCCTTGCCTGGGATGCTCCTTTAACTAAATCATCTCTAACAAAACTGGATCATGAGCAGTATTTAGTCTATGAAATGCATTGGGCTAAGTATTAGAAATTTGGTGAGAAAAGTTGGAAGTCAATTTTGGAAAGAAGGTTATAAATTGAATTCTCCTTGTGGCTGCATTTTTATTTCCAAAATTTCTTATTCAGATGTTTTGAGGACTAATTTGTTTGTTATTAAAATTATTCAACAAGTCAAAATCCTTTGAGATAGGCACTACATAAGTACTCTCTGTTATTAGTCATATTAAAAGCCAAAGCTCTGAGTCATGCCATTCTTATCTCCATTGAAATTTATAATTATTTTCATTATTATTTTTCATTAAAAATATTTCTTAAGGAACCTCAAGAACTTTTATCAAGATTTCTGATGTTTGAGTAAGGAACAGCAAAGCATTCCTAACAATAATCCTTATGTCCAGCTAAAGTGATAGGTACAAAAAAAATGAGGGTAGAATGTCAGCAGTGAATGTATTTGAAGTGTTCATTCTATTGCCTTATGCTTTTGTTTTTATGAGAAATAAATAGCTGTGGAACTCTGACCAGGTCTATATTTGGATAATTGTGTAGTTTATAATCTTCTACAGGGATGGGGAGCTTTTTTTCTATTGAGGACTATTTGGATATTTATAACAACATTCAACTGTTATTTTTTGATCAAACAATTAATTCACTCCTAAAAAGTTCTTAGATTTCTTGAATTTAGACTCCCACCTGAGATTGCCATGGCAGCATCAGATGAATTAATTTTAGTAATCTGGAACAGATTATGGGCTAAATGTACCCAACTCCTGTTCCAAAAGAACAGGATTGACCATTGAATATTTTTAGGGAAAAAATGATTCTTTGGCCTAAATACTTATTTGTAGTCATGTCACTTCATGTCTCTCAACCTCAGTTTCCTCATTTGTGCTGTGAGGATATTCACATCCAAGGCTATCTCCAGTAGTCCTGATTCATATCTGGCCACTAGATCCATATGGCTCTAGAGGAGAAATGGAGGCTGGTGACTTAGCACAGCACTCTTAATTCCCATTTACTTAGTCTACTAAAACCCTGTTCACATGTCTGTCATAATATCACTTCCCTGGTGCCATGATCTCCTTCAAAAATGAAGGATTGAATTATCAGTATTATTATATGTACCCATGTCAAACTTCAAGAACAGAGTTGTTAGGAGTGAGTGAGATAGCTGTTGGTAAAATAATTCTGTTTTCCCTTAAACTCAAATAACTGCGTATTATCTATATAGTCACTCACTTTTCTTACAGATTTAATATACAGTTCTTAACGGTTAAGAAACTTTTAATTTTTAATCTTTGTATATTTAGACCTAGATTTTTGTTTGTTTGTTTTTATCCTGACACATGATTTTATTTAGTTAGGAGAGTTCATATTGGTGTAGGGAAATGTGTAGGGAATTAAGAGGAAAGGTTTCAAGAAGTATAGGAAGATCTGAACCTAAAACTTCCTGATTTAGACAGCATCTCCATTTATCAGTGGCAAAAATAGAATACCTCTTGCCTGATGATTAACATAAGCTTATCAAATTGGGCCAGTTAGAAGAATACAAGCCTGGTGAAGTCTGTGTCTGGGAAGTAGAATTAATAGGACTGAATATATGTGTAAATGAAGGGGGCATCTAGGTTGGCTCAGTGAATAGAGCCCTGGAGTCACGAGGACCTGAGTTCAAATCCAGCCTCAGACACTTAATAATTGTCTAGCTGTGTGATCTTGGGCAAGTCACTTAAACCCATTGCCTTAAATAAAGGATCTTTTTAAAAAAAGAGCATATATGTAAATGAATATGCATATGTATATGGATGATCTATCTATCTATCTATCTATCTATCTATCTATCTGTCTTTCTGTCTGTCTTTCTATGTGTATATCTAATGACTCCATTTTTATGAAACTCCTACTATCAATGCATGTTATCAATTTCTCTACAATTCATAGAATAAGTGAATTGCATAGAGCTCAGAGATGTGGTGACTTTCTCAGGGTCATATAAACAATGTAAGTTTCATGAGGATAAAAACCTTTTTTTTTTATACTTTCTCTGTGTCTTTAATCATGTCCTAACCCATACAGGGTAGGTGTTTAATAAATGCTATTCATTTGATTTTATATGTGCCAGAGACAGTTCTTTAACCCACGTTTTCTTGAATTTGAGGCAAGATTTATATCCAATACACTATTCTAACAGCTAGTAAAAGCATATATACACTACAATTCTTTTAGCAGCAATTCCAATTTCTTTTATGCCTAGAGTTCTCTTTCCCCTCCTCTCCCTTCACTCCCCTTTTATCACCTTCCTTCCTTCCCTTTTCCCATTTTCATTTTATTTCTCCCTTCACTCCTTCCCTCAGGAATGGGAGCTGGAAAAAAAAAGAGATTATTCTTCTAGATCATTTTATTTTTTCCTGTCTTAAACACAATCAAGTTCTAAAGCATATGATGGAATTCCCTGAAGGAGAGTTTTGACTCATCCTCTGGACCCTGCTGTAAATACTGAAAAACCTTCAGGGACAACTTTAGGAGGCTTCCTACTTTCTGGGAAAGTCTACATGTATCAGTGGGACTTGCTCTGCTTTGACAGGTCATTTAATTCATATAAATTAAGGACTAAGCAGGGAAAGAAGAGGAACATGACATACACAAGTGGACGGATTTTATAAAGGTGATAGAAACTGAAAAGAATTGAGCAGAAAGATATGTGGAGGAGATAGTGGGGGGGGAGGGGTCCTTGCCAGAGGTAATTGAATTTACCCTTTTTTCCAGGGTTCTTTCAAGCTCTTTCCCTTCAGTGATTTTTCTGATCTTGTCTATATCTGACCCTCTGTTCTCATTTTCCTTTCTACTAACCCAGAAAATCTTTATGTCTGATTTTTAAAGATATCGACTTGAAGTTATCTCCTGCCAGGACTGTTCTGCTAATGGACCTCACGCTAATTGTTTAATCATTAGGAAAAATGCACCTATAGGAAGCATGTGTTCTTACACTCTGTATCAACCCTGATCATGGAGACAAACCAAGCAGAGCAGGGGAAAAGATATTTTCTGGCCAAATAATTGGCAATATATGGCCTGAAAGATGAGCACTAGAAGATATTTTAGATATCCTGGAATTTTATTATATGACTTCAGATTTCTGGTATGACTTTTATATCCTCATCCACTCTGAAGCCAACCAAATAAACATGTGCATCAGACATGGATTTTATATAAGCATTTGTTTCTCTATAGGTTTCACATTCAGATCCTCATGAAGGAAATCTGTGCTATTCTTTCAATTCTGCTTAGAAAGAAGTTCAATTACTCAACACTGCTTTTTTCTTCTTTCCTTTTCCCACTTCTCAAGACGGCATAACTGAGAGGCATTTAGAAAGAGCAGGGAGTTGACTTTGAGTCAGGAAGGTCTTCATTTATGTCTAGCCTCATAGAGAGGAAAAAAAATCTACATTATAGAGAGCTAGGCTTGATCTCTCAATACCTCAAGGCAAATGCTGGACTATAAAATACAAATAAATTGTTCTGTGTCAATGAACTAATTTTCTGCATGGGGAATTACTTACACTCATGAAATCATAGGTTAGGGCCAAGATCCACAGATAAGAACAGTGGAATTCCATTGGTTCTGTACATTTTTGTCATTTGCATTCAAGTGTTTTTACCTCATTTTCATTTTCATTATTAACCACACACATTTATGACCATCCACAGTAATGAAAAAATATAAGAGAGATGTCATATGTGAAAGCATGCTGGTATCCTACCTTTGCTAGGCTCCGATTTTTCTGAGACTCTTAAGGATCTTGACTGTCATATGAAACAAGTGTCACTGAGGGATTATTTCAAGTTGATGAGTCCCTTAGATGTCTAATGACATCCCTAGCCATGAACTACAGAATATTGGTGGTCATGAAATCTCACAGTTTGAGCAGTGACTAAAATCCCAGATATATCTCCCTTGAGGTTTACAGGAAGATAATATATACAACTATGCCTTCAAACTCCATTTGACAAAGAGAATCAAGTTTAAAATGTTTCAGTTTTAAGAATTTTATTGCTTAACATTATTTATGGCATTGTGAGTTACTTGTGTTGTAAAAAAATAGGTTCAAAAATCTGTTGGTGGTCATTGAGTTAAGAGACACACAGAGTCACAGAATTCCAGGGAATTATTAGAAGAAAAATGTTTTGCCTGTTATCTATTTTTGTATGCAGATATACAAATTATACCTTTTAGAGACAAGTTTAACTCAATTCAAGGAAAAATGAAGTGTTTACTCTTCATAAGGCACCTGTGAACTTGAAGATTAAAAAAATAGATGCAGAAAGAGTTTAAGTGACTTTCCCAGGGTCATATAGCTATCAAGTGCTTAAAGTCCTATTTCAATTCAAGACTTGGTGAGTTCAGGTGTTTAATCTCTATTCATTTAACAAATTAGGAAAATGGGGTCCAGGATGATTATTATTAATTGAATTACTTGAGTGAGTAATGATGGTGATGAGAAGTTAGGAAGCTCAGAGAGCTTTTCTGAAAATAACTTTAAATGAAGTCTCTAAATAAACCATAAAATGACAGAACTCACAAAAATCAGAATGAAACAACTATTCAGTTCAGAATATCTTGGAAAACTTCAGGAAAGGTCTGTATCACATAGGTAAAAGGTGAATGCAGCTCTGTGAAGGTAAGAGAACTGGGAAACCAGTGGAAGGGTCTTAATCACAGCACAGATCTAGGTCCCAGCTCAGCAGGCCAACAGTAGAGCAGGCCAACAAAGAGAGCCCCAGCCCAGCTTGGAAGGCAAAGGTTGAGTCCCAGAGCACTGGTGCCACAGGCAGAATTGGGACAGGCTATCCTAATACATGGAGCAAGCCACTAGTACCTGAAAGACCAGAGTGGAAAATCAGGGACTAGACCTCTAGACCCAGCACAAAATACTAGGGACTCATATTTCCAGAAGCAGCTCTCAACTTTTAAAATGAGCAAAACACAAAAGAATGCTTATCATGAAAAGCTATTATGGTCTCAGGGAAGATCAAAATGCCATCTTAGAAGAGGAAGGCAGTAATCAGATGCCAATACATAAAGTCCTAAAGGGGATTATGAACTGGTCCCAAATTCCTTAGTTGAGCTCAAAAATTATTTTAAAAACCGAAAAAGAGAGGAAGAACAATTGAGAAAGTAAATCAGAGTTATGCAGGAAAACTTCTAAAAATTCAAAAGGTAAAATAAAAATTGACTGAAGGGAACAATGCCTTTAAAATAAAATTTATGAACTAGAAAAGGAAACATAAAATCTAACTGATGAAAATAAACCTTGAAATTAGAATTGGACAAGGCCCCCAAATGGGAAAAACAGAAGAAAATATAAAGTATTGGGGCAGCTAGGTGGCTCAGTGTTTAGAGTACCCACCCTGGAGTCAGGAGGACCTGAGTTCAAATCCAGTCTCAGACACTAATTTCCTAGCTGTGTGATCTTGGGCACATCACTTGACCCCATTGCCTTGCAAAAACTAAAAAAAAAATGTAAAGTATCTCTTAGCTAAAAGAAATTGACATAGAAAATAGATCCATAAGAGATATTGTATGAATTATTGTTCTATTGAAAGTAACAAAAAAAAAATCCTGGGCAAAATCTTGAAGAAAATGATCATGGAAAATTGCCCTAATCCTAATATCTTAGACCTAGAAAATAAAATAATCCTTTCAACAATCCACTGATTACCTCTCGAAAGAGATTCCCAAAATAAGAACTCCAAGGTATATTGTCAAATTTCAGAATACTCAGTTAAAGAAGAAAATACTGCAAGCAGTCAAAAATAAACAATTTATATATGAGGGAGCCACATTCAGGATTATACAAGACTTATCAGCTTCAACATTAAAGGGACTGGTATATGATATTTTGGAAGACAAAGGAACTTGAGTTAAAACCAAGAATCAACTAACCTGCAAAATTCAACACATCCCTGCAGGGGAAAAGATAAATTTTCAATGACAAAGAGGATTTTAAAACTTTCCTTATAAAAAAGACTAGAACCAAATAGAAAATTTGATCTTCAAATGCAAAACTCAAGAG
This sequence comes from Macrotis lagotis, assembly GCF_037893015.1. NCBI lineage: Eukaryota > Metazoa > Chordata > Mammalia > Peramelemorphia > Peramelidae > Macrotis > Macrotis lagotis. The sequence goes on from NC_133666.1 coordinate 388,977,485, forward strand.
AAGAATAAAAAGGTAAACAGAAAGAAAGAATGTCAGTTATTAAGATTAATGTTTTTTTTTTTTTTAGGTTTTGCAAGGCCAATAGGGTTAAGTAGCTTGCCCAAGGCCACGCAGCTAGGTAATGATTAAATGTCTGAGACCCAATTTGAACCCAGTTACTCCAGGGCCTGTGCTTTATCCACTGCGCCACCTGGCCGTCCCAAGATTAATGTTAAGATCTACATTCCTACACTTGTAACTCTTGAGAATTGTCTTTTTAGTAGGATGGTTTAAAGGTGCATACATAGCCAGAGGGTTTGGGTAAATACTGATAATAATATGATGATATTTTTAATTACTGAAAATTATATTTCTATTAGAACAATAAAAGCATATTTGAAAAAAAGTGTGAGTACAATTAACCTATTATGTGATGAAAATCATATTATAGAAATAATTAATGAATTGTATGTTTAGATAATTATATTTTAGTAGAACAATATACTTACTGTTGGTACAAAATAGGTATAAAACACTTACGAAATGATAAAATGATTATTCAGGGAGAAGGGAGAAGCAGAAGAAGATAAATATCACCACATGATGGAACAGAAAGGATCTTTTATATTATGGGAAAGTAGGGAGACTGTTGATATTGAATAAATCCTATTCTTAACAATTTGACTCTAGAGGGAATAACCCACATTCCCAATTGGGTTTAGAATTTCATCTTAACCTAAAGGGAAGTAAGAATGAGAAAAGAAAAGAAATGGGAAGAGATGGATGATAGAATGGAAGGAAAAGTGAGGGGGGAAGCTAAAGGGAAAAGGAGGAAGAAAAGTATGGGAGCTGAAAGGAAGGAAGTGAGATTAAGTGAGGTAGTAGAAGTAAAACACTGATGAGAAGTGATAAGGGGAAAAAAAGAACAAAAAGTACAAACAAGAAGATAAGACAAAAAAGAAATAATGTGCAAGCATACATAACTTTGAATGTGAATTGGATGAACTTTCTTAAAATTGTAAGAGATAGCAAAGTGGATTAAAAACCAGTCATGCAAGAACTACTTTTGAAACAGATATATATATATACAAGGTAGAGTTAAAAGTCTAAAGAATATATTATACTTCATCTAAGTAAAAACAAACAAACAAATGGGGGTATTAATCCTGATCTTAGACAAAAAAAAGGAAAAATAAATGTAATTGAAAGGGATAAGGAAGGAAACCTCATCTTCCTAAAAGGTACTGTAGGCAGTGAAGAAATATCAATATCAGCCATACATACACCAACTTGTATAATGTCTAAAATCTTAGAGAACTTAAATGAGTTACAGAAAGACATAGACAACCAAATTAAATTAGTGAGAGAATACAACCTCCTTCTCTCAGAATCAGGTCAATATAACCAGAAAATATACACTAAGGAAATTATGAAACCACATAGAATTTTAGAAAAGTTAGATTTGATAAACATCTAGATAAAACTGAGTGGGAATAGAAAAGAATATAACTTCCTTTCTGAGGTACATGGCACTTATACAAAAGTTGACTATATATCAGCTCATAGAATCCTCATAAACAAATGCAAAATGACAAATATTAAATGGATAATTTTCAGATTATGATACAACAAAATAGCATATAAATAGGACTTTGGAAACACAATCTAAAATTTAATAGGAAACTAATTAACCTCATTTTAAAGAATGAGTGGATCAAATGACAAACCATAAAAATAATCAATGATTTCATCTGAAATGAAAAAGATGATACATCATACCAAAGAGTGTAATACAATCAAAGTTGTTATAAGAGGGGGATTCTTTATTTCTAAATGTTTACATGAATAAAATAGTGAAAGTAGAGATCAATGAATAGGGCACATAAGTAAAAAAGCTAGAAGAACAAATCAAAAATTCCCAATTATAAACCAATTCAGAAATTATGAAAAACAAAGGAGAAATTAATTTAATTGACATCAAGAAAATTTTTGAATTAAAGAATAAAACTAAGTTGGTTTTATGACAAAATCAAATAAAATTGATAAAACTTTAGTAACTTTGATTAAAAAAACAAAGAAGAAAGCCAAATTACCAGTATCAAAAGTGAAAAGAGTGAACTCACTACCCATGAGGAGGAAATTATAGTAATAATTTTAATTTATGTTTCCTTCTGTATTCCAAAACATCTGACAATATAGCTGACATGTTTTAATATAATTCAAAACATAAATTTGCCCAGATTTACAGAATAGGAAAGAAAACACTTAACCCCATTTCAGTAAAAGAAATTTAACAAGCTATCATTGAATTACCTAAGAAAGAATTTCCAGAGTCAGATGATTTCATAATGAATTCTGCAAAACTTTTTTTTTTCTGCAAGGCAAATGGGGTTAAGTGGCTTGCCCAAGGCCACATAGCTAGGCAATTATTATGTCTCTGAGGCCGGATTTGAACTCAGGGACTACTGACTCCAGGGCTGGTGCTCTATCCACTGCGCCACCTAGCTGCCCCCACAAAACTTTTAAAGAAAAACCAACTCCAAATTCATATGAACTATTTTGAAAAATAGGCAAAGAAGTTCTACTTAATTCTTATTATGACACCATCATGGTACTAATGCCAAATGAAGAAAAAAATTAAAACAGACAGAAAAGTATGGATCCAAACCCCTAATGAATGTTAATGGAATAATTATAAATGAAATATTAGAAAGGAATTAAAGCAAGTTATGGGATAATATACAATTGCAAGGTAGGACTTATTTAAATTTTTGGTTAATTTTATTTCCCCCCAGGAGCATGCAAAAACAAGTTTCAGCATTCACTTTTAAAACCTTGAATTCCAAATGCTCTCTCTTCTTCTCATCTCAACCCTCCTCATTGTGAAAACAAGATATTTGTCATAAAATAAAAATGCGTAGTCATGAAAAACCTTACCACAATAATCATGTTGTAAAAGTAAATATCTAAGGGCGGCTAGGTGGCGCAGTGGATAGAGCACCGACCCTGGAGTCAGGACTATCTGGGTTCAAATCCAGTCTCAGACACTTAATAATTACCTAGCTATGTTGCCTTGGGAAAGCCACTTAACCCCATTTGCCTTGCAAAAACCTAAAAATAAAAAAAGTAAATATCTCCCCTCCACCCCCCCAAAAAAAACCCTCAAGAAAAATAATTAAATGAAATATTTTTCAGTGTGTACTCAAACACTATTAGCTCTGCCTTTGGGATAAATATTATTTGTTTTAATTTTGACACCAACTGATATTACATTTTATTTTTCCAAAGATAGGTTGTGAAAGCCTTTCAAATTTCATCTACATGCATATGCATATTTATAAGATACAAAATTTCCTTCTACCATCCCTTCTCAACTTCCTGCCCCCAGCAGTAGTCTGATAAATATTATACATATACATTTATGATTAATATGTTTACAGATTAGGCATTTTCTTTTTTAAAATTTTAATTATTTATTTCATCCATATGCACATGGATATTTTTAAATTACAATATTTCCTTCCACCCTCCCTTCCCATCCTTTTCCCCTCAGCAGCAAATAGTCAGGTTAGCATACATATTTTTGACAAGCATGTTTACATATTAGTCATTTTTCTGTATGTGGAATTAGGATTAAGGCAAAGAAATACATAAGAGATAATTTTTAAAAAGTGTTCATCAGATTCAGAAGGATTATTTTTTTTGCATGTGTACTGTTTGTTTTATTTTGTTTTCTTTCTCTAGATGGGGATAACATTGTCCATAGCCAGTCTCATAGGGTTGTCCAAGCTCTATAAACTGCTGAGAGGAGCTGCTTCCATTAAGGTTGATTATTTCACAATGTTATTGTTAATATCTATATTTTTCTCTTGTTTTTGCTCCCTTCACTCAACATCAGATCCTGTAAGTTATTCCAGGCTTCTCTAGACTCTGACCATTTTGGGTTTCTCATAGAAGAATAATATTCTGTAGTATTCATGTACCATAACTTGTTTAGCCATTCCCCAATTGATGGTCTTCCCCTCAATTTCCAATTCTTTGCCACTATATAAAGGGCTGCTATGAATATTGTGGAACATGTAGGATTTGCCCCATTTTTTATAATTTCTTCTGGATCTTTACCTAGAATTGGAATTGCCAACTCAAAGGGTATGAACAATTTTATAGTTCTTTGGGCATAGTTTCTTATTGCTGTCCAGAAAGTTTGGGTCCATTCACAATTCCATCAGCAGTGCATTGATGCCCCTATCCTCCCACAACCTCTCCAGCATTGATCATTTTCCTGTTTTTTTCATCATGGCCAATCTGATAGGTGTGAGCTGATACATCATTACTGTTTTAATTTGCATTTTTCTAATCAATAATGATTTGGAGGATTTTTTCATATGATTATATATAGCTTTAATTTCTACATTTGGAAACTGTTCATATCCTTTGACCATTTATCAATTTGGGAATGACTTAAAAACTTATAAATCTGAGGCAATTCTCTATATAGTTTAGAAATGATCTTCATCAGAACTCCTAGTTGTGAAGATTGTTTCCCAGCTTTCTTTGTTAATGGTGATTTTATTAGAGCAAAATCCTTATAATATGATATAGTCAAAATCATTCATTTTGCAGTTAATAATGTGCTCTAATTCTTGTTTGGTCATGAATTTATCCCCTTACTATAGATCTGACAGATAATTTCTTGGTCTATAAATTTAACTATAGTGTCTCCCTTTATGTCTAAATCTTGTACTCATTTTGACCTTATTTTGGTATAGGATGTGACATGTAGGTCTATGACAAGTTTTTGCCATACTATTTTCCAGTTTTCCCAACAATTTGTCAAATAGGGAGTTCTTATCCCAGAAGCTGATGTCTTTGGGGTTTGTCAAATAGTAGATTGCCATAGCCATTTACTGTGGTTTCTTTTGAACCTGTCTTAATCCACTGATCCATTACTCTATTTCTTTACCAATAAGAGGAAGTTTTGATGACTACTGCTTTATAGTATAGTTTTAGATTTGATAGAACTAGGTGACCTTCCTCTACATTTTTTTATCAGTTCTCTCACTATTCTTGCATTTTTGTTGCTCTAGATGAAATTTTTTTACTATTTTTTCAAGCTCTTAAAGTAGTTTTTTGGTAGTTTTGCATGGCATTGAATAAGTAATTTAATTTGGATAGAAATGCCATTTTTATTGTATTAACTCAACCTAACCTTGAGCAACTGGCTTTTTCCAGTTCATTTGAGTGAGAAGTGCTTTATAATTATGTGCTCATGTAGTTTCTGGCTTTGTCTTGAGAGTTAGATTCCCAAGTATTTAATATTGCCTATACTTACTTTAAACGAATTTTATCTTTTTATCTCTTGCTCTTGGGTTTTGCAATTCATATATAGAAACACTGATGATTTATGTGGGTTTGTGTTATATCCTGCTTTGCTGAATTTGTTAATTGCTTCAAGGAGTTTTTAAATGATTTTCTCAGGTTCTCTAAGTATACCATCATATCATCCGCTAATATTGAAATCGTTGCTTCTTCATTGACAGTTCTGATTCTTTCAGTTTCTTTTCCTTCTATTATTGCTACAGCTATCATTTATAATACTAATTTCATTAATAATTGTAATAATATGCAACCTTGTTTCACCCCTGATTTTATTGGAAATAGTATGAGTCCAGGTTTAATCCTATTGCAAATATTTGTTTATGGTTTCAGATAGATACTATTTATTACTTTAAGGAAAACTCCATTTATTCCTAAACTTTCTAGTTTTTAAATAGAGATGGAGGTTGCAATGTATCAAGGGTTTTTTCAGCATCTATTGAGATAATAATCTGTTTTCTGTCAGTTTTGCTATTGATATATTCAGTTATGTTGAGTGTATTCCTAATATTGAACCATCTAGTATAAATCCTACCTGATGATGGTGTATTAAGCTAGTAAAAAAAAAAAAAAACTTTGTTGTAGTCTCATTGCTAAAATTTCACTTATGACTTTTGCATCAATATTCATTAGGGAGATTCAACTATAATTTCCTTTGAATATTTTGGTTCTCCCTGGTTTAGGTATCAGCACCATGATGCTGTCATAAAAGGAGGTTGGCAGAACTACTTCCATAAAATAGTTTATGTAGAATATAAACTTATTGTTCTTTAAATGTTTGGTAGAATTCACTTGTAAATCCATCTTGATTCTTAGGGAATTTATTGATGGTTTGTTCAATTTCTTTTTTTTTAATGGGAATATTTAAGTAATTTATTTCCTCTTCTGTTGATCTGGGCAGTTTGTATTTTTGTGTATATTCATCCATTTTACCATTTTATCTAACTTATTGACATACAATTTTCCAAAGTAGTTACAGATTTTCTCTTTTATTTCCTATGCACTGGTAGTTAGTTCACCCTTTTCATTTCTGATACTAGTTATTTGGTTATCTTCTTTTAGTTTTTAAATAAGAGTAAACAAAGATTTGTCTGTTTTATTGACTTTTTCATAAAACCAATTCTCAATTTTGTTTTTGAGATCAATGGTTTTCCTGCTTTCAATTTTATTAATTTCTCCCTTGATTTTCAGAATTTCTAATGTGGTATTTAATTGGGGATTTTCAATTTGTTCTTTTTCTAGCTTTTTAAATTGTATACTCAATTCATTGATCTCCTCTTTCTCTATTTTATTCATATAGGCATTTAGATATATAAACTTTCCTCTCAAAACTACCTTGGCTGCATCCCATAAATCTTGTTATGAAGTCTCATTATTATAATTTTCTTGCATATAATCTATGATTTTTTTCTATTATTTGCTGTTTGATCCACCCATTTTCCAAAATTAAGTTAGTTAATTTCCAATTAGTTCTTGGTATATCTTTCCATGATACTTTATTACATCTCATTTTTATGGCATCATGATCTGAGAAGTGTGTATTTATGTGTTCCTGTATTTGGCAATCAAATTCTCTGTTCAGTTTGTGTCAGGAAATTCTGGAAGTCGTCTATTTCACTGAATATCCATGTTTTCCCCTGACTTCTTGTGATGAATTTTGCAGGGTGGTACATTCTGGATTGTAATCCCAAATCCTTTGTTCTCCAATATATGACATTCTAGGTCTTCCTATCCTTTAATGTTGAGGTGATGGGTCCTGTGTAAGTTTAATTGTATTTCCTTTGTATTTGAATTGTTCTCTTTTTACTGTTTACTATATTCTCGCCTTTTCTGAAGAGTTCTGGAATTGGGCTCCAACAGCCCTTGGAGTTTTTATCCTGTGGTCACTTTCTTGAGGGCTTCTGTGGAGTCTTTCTATGGTTACATTGTTATCTTGGAAAGTTTTTTCTTATGATTTCCTGAATAATGTTTTCCAGTTTCTTTTTTTAATCTAGTATTTCTGTTATTCTGCATAGTTGTAAATAGTCTCTCCTGATCTATTTTCCAGGTCATTAATGTTCTCTAAAAAAGGTACCTTATATTTTTTTCAATTTTTGCAGCCTTTTAATTTTGTAATCTGGTAGATTCATTGGTTTCTATTCATTCAATTCTAATTTTTAAGGATTCATTTTTTTTCAATTAGCTTTTGTGTTTCCTTTTCCAGGTTTGTTTTGTTTTTTTAACTTTTTACAAAGTTGATTTATTTTATCTATTTTCATAATTTTCTTGCATGACTTTTATTGCTTCCCCCCCCCCCCATTTTCTTCTTCCCCTCTTTGGTTTTTAAATTTTTTTAAGCTCTTCAATGTGCCTTTCTATTTGAATCAAGTTTATGGACTTTTTCAGGTACTTCCTCTGTGAATGATTTTTCACTGATTTCTTTTATAGATCTGGCATTGCTGTCTTCTTTGTCTGTAAAATATTTTTCTATAGTGACCTCTCTTTTACATTTGGTAATGATCTTTGTTGTTTTAGCTCTGCTCCTGGGGTATAGGGAATATAAACACAAGCTTTTTTTCCCCCTGGGGCTGGGAACTGATCCCTGGCTTGTCATTGGCCAAGATGTTGCCTATATAGACAGGCCTTGCCTTAGCAGAGGTTTATTTCCCTCTTTATGTCTAGGTTGTGACTTAACAGTGGTTGTTCCTGACCCAGTCCTGTCTCTAACCCCAGTGTTCCCAGTGGTTGGGGTTGGAATCCTCTCTGCTGGCTTGCTATCTAGCTCCTGGGACCTCTGCCATTGTCAATATATTAGGACATAGATTGTGCTGTGGCTAAAAGCCTCCTGCTAATTCTCTCTGCTTTCCTGCCTCCAAAATTTTACTTCATTTTTTCCCCCAAAAAAGACAGACCTTCACTGAAGATCCTCTATGATATTTACCATTGAAAATTTTTTTAAATCCTCTCTTTTTCTTGGTGTTATCTGTAGCTTAAATGACAGAATAGAGGCTTCATTTATCTTTGTTTGGGAAAAGTTCATACCACTATTTTGGCTCCACTCAGGAAATCTCCTGAATGAGGTATTAGTTACTAGGGAAAAGGAAGAAAACTGTGAGATAGGAAAGAAAACAGAAGAGAAATTTTAAAACAGTGAATGTTGTTTTCATTCAGATTCTGATTTTTTTTTCTTGTTTGCTTTGATTTGTTTTGTTTTGCTTTTCTTTCTCTGGATGTGAATATCATTATCCATATCAGATCTACCAGAGTTGTCCTTGCTCTCTGAACTGCTGAGAGTAGTTGTATCCTTCATTGTTGACCAACTCACAATGTTCCTATTTTATAGAATTTTCTCTTGATTCTGCTCCCTTTACACAGCATCAGTTTCTCTAATTTGTTCCATACTTCTCTTTAGTCCAACCATTGATGGTTTCTTATAGAACAATAGTAACCCAATGGATGAGCATCTCCTCAAATTCCAACTTTTATCACAAAAAATGTCTGCTATGAATATTTTGGAACATAAGGAACTTTTCCCTTTTTAAATGGTCTCATCTGGATTTAGGTATTGCTGGTTCAAAGGATATGATCAATTTTATTGCTCTTTGGCCATAGTTCCATTTAGTTGTCCAGACTGGTTGGATTAATTCACAACTCTATAAGTGGTGCAAAATCCCACATCTCCAATATTGATGGTTTTCCCTTTTTTTGTCATCTTAGGTGATCTGATGGGTGTGAGGTAGAACTTCATATTTGTTTCAATTTGCATTTCTCTAATCATAATGCTTTGGAACATGTGTTCATATGAATAAATATAGCTTTAATTTCTTCCTTTGCAACTGCCTGTTCATATTCTTTGACCATTTATCAAGTGGGGAATGACTTGTAACCTTATAAATTTGATGCATTTCTCTATATAATTTAGAAATGAGACCTTTATCAGAGCTCCTAGTTGTAAAAATGGTTTCTCAGTTTTCTGTTTTCTTCTAATCATGGCAGCCTTGGTTTTATTAGAGCAAACACTTTTAGATATAATATACTCAAAATCTTGCATTTGCAATTTATAATGTACAGTGTTCCTTCTTTAGACAAAAAATTTCTCCCCTTTTCATAGTTTGGACAGATAGAATATTTCTTGATCTGTTAATTGCTGTGTGGTATCATCTTTTATGTGGAAATACTGTACCCATTTTGAACTTATTTTGTTATATGGTATGAGATATAGGCATATACATAATTTTTTTGCCATCCTCTTTTCCCAGTTTCCTAACAATTTTTGTCAAATAGTGTGTTCTTCTCCCAAAAGCAAATGTCTTTGGATTTCTCAAACAGTAGATTACTATAGTCATTTACTATTGATTTTCTTAAACCTATCCTAATCCACTGGTCCATTACTATGTTTCTTAAATAGTTATAGGAAATTTTGATGACTGTTTCTTTATTGTATAGTTTTAGTTTACACTTTTCTTTTTCATTAGTTTCGTTGCTATTCATGACCTTTTGCTGCTCCTGATGCATTTTATTACTATAAATTCTAGCTTACTAAGATACTTATTTGACTGTTTATATGGTATGTCACTGAATAAGTAATTTATTTGGGGTTGAATTATCATGTTTATTTTATCAGCTTTACCTAACCATGGACAATAGAAATTTTCCAAATGCTTTGATCTGACTATATTTGTCCATATTTGACTACATTTCTGAGCTTGACTTGGGAGGTAGCTTCTCAAGTATTTAAAGTTGCCTACAGTTACCTAAAATGAAATGTCTCTTTCTGTCCCTTGCCCTTGGGTTTTGGTGTTCATATATAGAAATCCTAATGATTTATATGGGTTTATTTTATATCCTGCTATTTTGCTGAATTTGTTAATTGCTTCGAGTAGGTTTTTAGATGACATTCTTGAGTTCTCTAGATTTACTATCATATAATCCGCACAGAGTTAAAGCTTTGTTTCCTTATGCCAATTCCAATTGTTTAATGTCATTTTCTTCTCTTTTCTCTGAAGCTATTACTTCTAATATTATATTGAATAATAATAGGGATAATAAGCATCCTTGTTTCACCTTTGATCTTATCAGAAATATTCCTTCTTTATTCTCATCACATATAATATTTGTTAAAGGTTTTAGATAGATATTACTTAATATTTTAAGGAAAAATTGATTCCTATACTCTCTTTTTTCATAGGGATGTATTTTCATAAAGATGTTTGCTGTATTTTGTGAAAGGTTTTTTTAGTATATATTGAGATAATCATATGATTTCTGTTGGTTTTTCTATTAAAATGTTCAATTATGTTGAGTATTTTGTAATATTAAACTATATGGTAATCTCTTTGCTAAAATTTTATTTAAGAATTTTGCATCAATATTCATTAGGTACAATTGATCTATAATTTAATTTGTTTGTTTTTGTTCATCCTGTTTTTGGTATAAGCACCACATTGGTACCAAAGAAGGAATTTGGCAGAATTTCTTCTCCTATTTTTTCAAAATACTTTATGCAGAATTGTAATTAAGTGTTTCTTAATGTTTGGTAAAATTCATTTGTAAAATCGTTCAGAATCTGGTGACTTTTTCTCAGGTACTTTCTTGACAGTCTCTTCAGTTACATTTTCTGAAATTGTGTTATTTAAGTATTTTATTTCCTCTTCTGCAAATATTAATTTATTACACTCAGATTATTATATTATTTGGTATACAGTTGAAAACTATTGCTCCAAATTACCTTTTTAATTTCTTCCTCCTTGGTGGTGATTTCAACCTTTTCATTTTTGGTGCTAGTAATTTGGTTTTCTTCTTTCTTTTTTTTAAATATAATTGACCAAAGCTTATTTAATGCCCAATCAAAATTCCAAAAAAGTACTTTAATGAATTAAAAAAAAATTTAAGTAAATTCAAATAGAGAAATAAAAAGTCAAGAATTGCCAGGGATTCAATGAAAAAAAGTGTAAAAGAAGGAGGCTTAACCTTACCAGACCTCAAATTATATTATAAAGCATCAGTCATCAAAACTGGCTTAATGGCTAAGAAATATAGTAGTGGATCAATGGAACAGACTACGTAAAAAAGAGATAGCAGAAAATGATTATAGTAATATGCTGCTTGATAAACCCAAAGAATCCAGCTTTTGGGATAAAAAGCTTTCCCTTTGATAAAAAACTGTTGGGAAAATTCAAAGTTATTATGGTAGAAACTTGGATTAGACCAACATCTCACACCCTATACTAAAATAAAGACATAAAGACATTAGTAAACTAGGAGATTAAGTAATAGTATACCTGTCAGATCTATGGAAAAGGAAGCAGTTTATGAACAAGGAAGAGATGAAGAAAAGTATTAAAGACAAGCTAGATAATTTTGATTATATTAAATTAAAACCTTTTGCGCAGAAAAACCCCACTGTAATCAAGATCAAAAGAAATGAAGTAAAGTGGGAAACAATTTTTACAACTAGTATTTATGACAAAGGACTCATTTCTAAAAATATATAGAGAACTGGGTCAAATTTATAAAAAAAAAATAAACATTCCCCAGTTAACAAATATTCAAAGGATATGCAAAGGCAATTTCCAGATGAGAAAATCCAAAACCATCCATAATCATATTTTTAAACTTGATCCAAATCATTACTGACAAGACAAATGCAAATTAAACCATCTCTGAGGTACAGCCCATATGGCCAGAAGGGACAATGATCAGTGTTGAAAGGGATGTGGGAAATTTGGGATACTAATGCTTTGCTGGTGGAACTGTGAAATTTCTGGAGAAAAATTTGGAATTACACCCAAAAGGCAATAAAAATGTGCATGCCCTTTGATCCAGCATGGAAGAAACTTGGTATAGACCAACACCCGGCACCCTATACCAAGATAAGATCAAAATGGATACAAGATGTAGACATAAAAAAACAACATTATAAGGAAAATAGAAGATCAAAGAGTAGTTTGCCTGTCAGATATATGGAAAGGAAAGTAGTTTATGACCAAGGAAGAGATGGAGAATATCATTCAAAACAAACTAGATCATTTTGATTACATTAAATTAAAAAGCTTTTGCACAAACAAAATCATTGTAACCAAGATCAAAAAATGTAGTAAATTGGGAAACAATTTTTACTACTAGTATTTCTGACAAATGATTCATTTCTAATTTTCAAAATTTTCAAAAAAATTTTCAAAAAAAAAATAACCAAACTATTCCCAATTTACGAATTGTCAAAGGATATGCAAAGGCAATTTACAGATAGGGAAATCAAAGTGATCCATAGTCAGTTGAAAAATTGTCATTTATTAGAAAAATACAAATTGAAGCATCTCTGATCTATCACATCACACCTCTCAGACTGGCCATTATTTCCAGAATGGACAACGATCAATGTTGGAAGGCATAGGGGAAATATGAGACACTTATACATTTTTGGTGGAGATGTGAACTCATCCAAACTTTCTGGAGAGCAATTTGGAATTATGCTCAAAGGGCAACAAAAATGTGCATACCCTTTGATCCAGCAATACCATTACTTGGTCGATACCCTGAAGAGATTTTGAAAAAGGGGAAAAATATCACTTGTACAAAAATATTGATAGAAACCCTGTTTTGGGTGGGAAAGAACTGGAAATTAAGTGACAGTTACAGAATGGTTTAACAAACTGTTGTATATGTATGTGATGGAACACTACAAAAGAAGCTAAGGACAAGTTGCTAACCTGGTATTTTTCTTATTGCTCTGTGGATGATTATACTGAAGAAAATAACTTTGTATTTCTTTAACACTACATGTTCTGCCACTGTAGAGGGCAACCACTTCATCCTAGTCAATCACCCTCAGAAACTAGGAGTCAAACTGGATTTCTCATTATTTCTCACCCTCCCAGATCCAGTTTCTTAGCAAGTTCTGCTCTTTTTACACTGTTTCATCTCTCAAATAAGTCCCTTTCTCCTTTTCTTTTTGATAATGCCACTACTCTAATGAAGGCATTAATCTCATACTTGGTATATTGCAACTGCCTGCTAGTGGCCTGTTTGTTTCAAGTATTTCAAATTTAGTCCATATTTCATTTAGGTATTAAAGGGATTTTCCTAAAGTACACTTTTTTTTTAGTTTTTGCAAGGGAATGGGGTTAAGTGGCTTGCCCAAGGCCACATGGCTAGGTAAGTATTAAGTGTCTGAGGCCAGATTTGAACTCAGGTACTCCTGACTCCAAGGCCAGTGCTCTATCCATTATTCCACCTAGCCGCCCCCTAAAGTACACTTTTGATAGGAAGAAAAGTCAGGAAAGATTAGCATGAATTGATGCAGAATGAAATGAACACTATATACACTAATAAAAACATGGGATAATGATGGACTACTGTGTGTGAGAAACTGGACTTGCTCATCTCTGCAGTACAATAAAGACAATTTCAGAGACTTGTGATCAAAAATAGCATCCATATCTGAAGAGAGAACTATGTAGTTTAAATGAAGACCAGAGTTTATTATCTGCAATTTTAAAATGTTTTTTAAAGTATCATGGCATTTTTTTTCTCTCTGATGTTTTCTTTTTTCTGTTAGAATCTGATTCTTTTTTCACAACATGATCAATATGTATCTATCTATGTTTAGCATGGTTATAAATGTAGAGCCAATATCAGATTACTTTCTGTCAGAGGGTAGGGAGAGGGAAGGGAGAGAGAAAACCATCAAATTCAAAACTTTGAAAAGATGATTGAGAAAAACTACCATTCCACATAAGTGGAAAAACAAATACATAAAATATTAAAACAAAATAAAATACACTTCTGATCAGTTCATACCCTTACTTAATAAATTTCACCTACTTCCTATTGTGTCCAGATTTAAATACAAAATGTTCTGTCCTTCATAAACTAGGTTCCTTTTATTTTTCTAACACCTTACTCTCTTACATTTATTCTTCCAAAATGTAATACTGGATTCCTGGGTATTACACAAAAGATGATCTCTAAGAACTTTTTCTGGCAGTCCCCCATTCTTGGAACAGGCTCCTTCCTCCACTTTAACCATCAAACTCAACTGACTTTCATGAAGTCCCAATTAAAATTCAAGATCTTTTCCAAAAGCTTCATGATGTTAATGCCTTCCCCCTGTTAAATATTTCCTTTATCTCATATTTTATGTATTTCATTACATTAAGATGAGGGGAAGTACTATTATGCTTCTTTTTGTACCCTCTTTTTTGAGTACAGTTTCTCACACATAGTAGGCATGTGATAATCAACGATTACTAATGGCTTGATTGGATAGTCAAATACAAGTGAGTATAAAAAATATCTCTACCTTACATGATCTGAATGAAAAATGTGAGAGGACACCCTCATTGAATATGGGAGGGTCACAATTGTTAGACATTACACAAGTGCAATGTAAAGTCTTTTCAGACTTTTTTGATCAGTTGTGATGATATTATTTCCTCTTTGAAAATGATTTAAATGATTTAAAATATATAAAAATGCTATTTAAAGGAATGAGTCTCAGGGATGGAGACAGAGAGGAATACTGGGAACAATTATGATGATTTTTTAAAAAAGAAGTCGTGAATAAAATCTCATTTTAAAAATTCAAAGAATTTTATATTTTATCTTGGAATTAATTGGGAGACATTATTGATCAACAAGGATGGAGATGACATGGTCACACCTGAGCTAACCACTTTATTCATTGAATCCAGAATGGAGTGGAGAGGGGAGTTGTAGGAAGGTGTACTGGCATGGCATTGCAATAGTCCAAGGATGTATTGATTAAGTCCTAGACCAAGGTGTTAAGGTAGAAAGGAGAAAGGCATATTGTTGAGATGTTCATCTTCAGTTTTGTTAGAAATGATCAAAGGTACTCCACATCTCTTAAACATTCTTACAGCATAGCAGAAATAAGAACATAACAGAACATCACAGAACATAACAGAAATTTCATTCTTGGATAGAAATTTCCATGCCCCAAGAAATCAACAATACCTTAAAAGCATAGTATTTTATGACTACATTCATATCTACCAAAATAATTTGTCATAAATTTCCAATCTATGAGACAATCTCAAAAGTAACAGCCATTTATCATGTCTGCAAAATGGAGATTACTTGGAAAACAGTAGTTTTTTTTCCTATCTGAAAGATATAAAGAAGTAATTTAAATCTCTTGTCTAGAACTTTTCCATGATGAACAAATATTTTCCTTTCCATTCAAAATGTTGTTTTGCTACTATCCTTTTATTCATCTGACATAAAGCCATAAAGCTATTCAATTTTCTTATGCTTAGAAGGTTAACTCATTCCACAATCACTTTTGTCATTGCCAGCTGGATCCCTTCTCTTCAAATTCTCTTTCAATAATATGTATACCATAAAATTGCCTCCTATGAAAAGCAAAGTAAAAACATATATGTAAATATGTATTATGGGTATATGCATGTTATAAGGACACTTATAGACATACTCATAAAAATATATCCACAACTCAAATATATATTTTCTAATATCATGTATGTTTATGTACCTACAAGAGGATTGTGCATGTGTGTTTTGTATGTTTGTATGTGTGTATGTGTATGTGTGTGTCTGCATGTGTGTTTTTGTGATGGATTCTTTTGGCAATGTGGTAAAAGTTATGGATTCCCCTTAAGATAATGTTTTTAAGGACATTAAATAAAGTAATTTATGTTGAAATCAATTTAGTATAATATTAAGAAAACAATCACCATGTAAAGAAAATATTGTATTATGTGTTTCTTTGATATTTATTATTTATTTATATTAGTCATATTTGACTTTTTAACCCCATTTTCTGTTTTATTGGCAAAAAACCAGGGGCATATTTTGCCATTTCCTTCTCCATGTCATCTTATATTTAGGAAAATTGAGGCAAATAGTTTGAAGGGACTTGCTCAGGGTCACGCAGCTTTTAAATGTCTGAAGTCAGATTTGAACTCTTGAATATGGGTCTTCCTGATTGTAGCCCCAGGATTCTATTCACCCAGCAAATCCATTTTATTATTAATAGTACTATATTAACAGTTATATGATTCTTCTAATCTTTTATGCTGCTGTTTGTACCAAAACAACCTAAGGACAAGTTGCTATCCTGGTATTTTTTTTTCTTATTGCTTAATGCTCTGTGGATGGTTATACTGAAGAAAATAATTATTTTTATTTCTTAATGTAGAAATTTAAAATATACACTCAACTCTAGTACCCTTATAAAAATGTTTGTTTTCAAGAACAGACATAATTGGAGATATTGCGTGTTAACTTGCAGGTCCACATAATTTTTAAAACTTCTTTGAAGCCTCCATATTTTGGAAGCTTTTAATTTCAAGTAGTTCAAACATAATTTTTAGTATGGTGATATAAATTCTAAAATTCTTACATTTGTTAGGAGCAATATTTGTTGAAGGCTATAATGAGCACTCTCTTCAACTGTAATAATGCTTTCTGTCCAATAGGGTGGGTTGAATTCTCAAGGACATCTCTGAGTTTGTATCTGGGGTATTAGTTTATAAAGATTAATGAGTAAACTGATGTATAATTCTAGCCACCTCGTTGTGTCTTTCTGGGCAACTTTTATATTGTGAAATGTGGCCACCTGTAATGATATATTGCATGTTTCCACTAATAATCTGCATCAATCAGTAATGTGATTTTTTAATAATTATGTTTCTAAGATTTCTAGTAGCAATAACCCATTCCAGGAACATTATTATAAACTCTTGTGATTCCATGAACAAAGATATTAGTGCCATTTACTCAATGTTTTTTATTTTACAGGTATAACAAAGTAATGTTGGTGATGTCATCTGACTTTTGATCATCCAGTTAGTACCTCATTTTCATTTTCATGGTGGATCTTAGCCATTTCTTTAACTCTACTTCTAAATAAATAAGTTGATTGCTTTTGAGTAGTGTATTTCCATTGTCAGATTTTACCATTATTTTGTAAAGTGAGGTCTATTTGCTGCTAAAACATATTCTGTGTTGTTAGATGTACCAATTAATCCTCATTCTCCCCTTTGAATAGCAAATTGTAATCTTTCACTAGGTTCCTTGGTTTGATTAAAACTATTTCATTAAAATTGTATGGGTTTTTTTATTCAGTTACTTTATAGATTCATTGTCATTGATTTTGCATTACAAAAGCATATATCACTACTGCTATTGGGAAAGTTTTAATGGCTATCAAAGAATGCTTTCCTTTAAGCTTTGACTTTAGATCTCCAATCATTTCTAGAGTAATAACTGCTTCAGTTTTGTCTTTGATAATCTTATGTTTAATGGATCTTATTTAGAAGATATTTTTAAAAAATCTGTAAATATTGTCTTCATCCATTGGTTCAATGTAATCTTGGATTAAAGCTCAGTAAGCTTATCCATTATTATTTTATTGAAACCAAATTGTATTCTGATGTTCTAGAAATTTTCTATGATATAAGACTTGTGTTTATTGCATTTTAATTAGAAATATTTAAGTTGATATCATGTACAACAATTGATTAATCCAATGTGCTGGTATGATATCTTCTTTTTAAGGACTTTTTTGACAAGAAAGTCATATTTGTTCTTTTGTTAGGAAATAAAGAAAATTGATTTAGACATGGAAAGAACCACAGTGGGGTGAAACTGTGAAAATGGATCCCCCAACATTCTGCAATATTTTGGCATTAACTTGGCATCATTAATTGGAGGCATGTAGAGAATAGAAAAGCTAATTCCATGGAAGAATATCACAATTAAACCATGCATCAAAGGCTTTGAGATGAAAAAAAGGTATAATTATTTAATTATTTTTAGTTGATTAATAATCAACTAGATATTTAATTGCTCTTTATATAATCTTCTATCTTAGGAATCATGAAAATGGAAATTTCTATGGTTACTCTTTCATTTCTTTCAGAACCTTGCCTCTTCCCAGCTTAAAAGTAGTTTTTTATAACCTTAGCTTTAAAAATTTTTATAGCACATTGTTTTTGTTCCTTAGTAAATAAATTGTTTTCTCACAGGTGTTTATAGATACCATGAACACTACAAACAGTGAAAGTATTGTACAAATTCTATAAACACAACTGACTCATAGTATTGTCATGATAATAATTATATTATGCTTTAAAAAAGAAAAATGAGAGCTATTTCTAGTGACCTCTCTCTGTCTCTGTCTCTGTCTCTTTGTCTCTGTCTCTGTCTCTTTCTGTCTCTCTCTCTGTCACACATACACACACACACACACACACACACACACACACACACAAACGCACACACATGCTTATACCCCGCTACAAACCCCCAAGAAGGAAATCTGTCTCTCTCTCCTCTATTACTCACTCTCCTAACTGCCAAAATGCTTGTATAACAAAATTTTGTGTTAACAAAAATGAAATACAACGTGGCAGTCAAGGAATTGAAAATGGATTTGAAAGTATAAACAAATTATGATACGTGAATAAAAGGAAATATTTTTCTCATTTTTTGCTTTTTGTTTTGCAAGACAATGTGCTGCAGTGATTTGCTCAAGGTCACACAGTTATAAAAAATAATTCCATGTAAGCAGGATGGTTTCAGATGGTGTCTGAGGTCCTCCTGATTCCATGGCCAATTCTCTATCCATTGTACCACCTATCTTCCCCTAAAAAGGAAATATTTCTTTTTAGTTAAAAGAAGTGCTACATATTGACTTTGGAGAAACAAGAGAAAACATAAAATGGTTCAGAGGTGATTAGGAAAATGCAGGGTGATAATATACTTAATTACTAAAATTAGGTAAATGCAAATAACCATAATGATGCAAATTGAATGGGGTCAAGTTATAGTAGCCAAATTTGGTCCGAAAGAAGAGAAATTAAAATGCACCATTCTTATCTTCTTTCCAATGGGTGGTGATTATGGATGTGGAACTATGCAGTTAATATCAGACTTTTTCAATCGACTGAGTTTTTCTGATTTTTTTTCTTTTTTCTCCAACCTTCTATTTATTATAAGGAAGGATTTACTTGCTTGATGTAGGATGAGAGGTTTCCTATATTAAAGATTGTATTTTATATGTAAAAAGAAAATGAAACAAAACACATTTACGACATTCTAATATAAATAATTTATTTGCTTTCAAATTATATACAATAGTAATGTCTACCTATCATTTTTGTAAGGTTCTGTATTTTACCATTTTCCACCCCCCCATTCCTCTCACCTACTCCCCATAGAAGGCAATCTGATAATCTCTACATTGTTTCCGTGCTGTGCATTGATTATAATTGAATGTGTGGAGAGAGAAAAAATATCCTTGAGGAAGATATAATTTATTTGAAATAGCAAAGTTATGTTCATAAGAGATCATAAGCGACACCCTTTAAAAAATAATGGTAATAATCATTGGTCTTTGTTTAAACTCCACAGTTCTTTCTCTGCATACAGATGGTATTCTCCATGCCTGATACCCTAAAATTGTACCCGACTATTGCACTGATGGAATGAGCAGGTCCATTAAGGTTTATCATCATCCCCATGTCGCTTTTAGGGTGTACAATGTTCTGCTCATCTTGCTCAGTATCCTTTGATATAAGTTTTTTTTTTTTCCAAGCTGCTATGAAATCCCTTCTTTCCTGGTTTCTAGTAGAAAAATATTGTTCCATACACACATATACCACAATTTTTTCAACCATTTCCTAATTGATGGACATTCTCTCAAGTTCTAATTCTTTGCCATCACAGAGTTGCTATAAATATTTTTGTACAAGTAATGTTTTATGTTTTTTTGATCTCTTCCAAGTATAGACACAGTAGTTATATTTATGAATCAAGGGTATGCACATTTATATTGCCGTTTGGGCATAAATCCAAATTGGCTTGAATCAGCTCACAGCTCCACCAACAATGCATTAGTGTCCCAGATTTCCAAAATCCTTTCCAACATTGATCATTTCCCTTTCTGGTCATAATTGTCAATCTGAGAGGTGTGAAGTGGTCCCTCAGAGATGCTTTAATTTGCGTTTCTCTAATCAGTAATGATTTAGAGCAATATTTAATGTGACTGTAGATAGCATTGGTTTCCTCCTCTGGAAAATTCCTTTGCATATCCTTTGACTATTTGTCAATTGAGGAATTACTTGTTTTATTTATAAATTTGACTCAGTTCTCTACATATTTTAGAAATGATTCTTTTGTCAGAAACACTAGTTGAAAAAATTGTTTCCCAATTTATTACAGTTCTTTTGATCTTGGTTACAGTGGTTTTGTTTGTGCAAAAAAAATTTAATTTAATGTAATCAAAATTATCCAGTTTGATTTTAATAATGGTCTCCATCTCTTCCTTAGTCATAAACTGCTTTCTTTTCCATAGATCTGATGGGTAAACTTCTCCTTAATGCTCTAGTTTGCTTATAATATTGTCTTTTACATCTAAATCTCACACCTGGTTTGATCTTACCTTGGTATAGAGTGTGAGATATTGGTCTAATCCAAGTTTGTGCCATACTATCTTAACAATTTCCTCAACAAATTTTTATCAATGAGAGAGTTCTTATCCCAGAAGCTGAACTCCTTTTGTTTATCAAACAGCAGATGACTGTAATCATTTTCTGCTATCTCTTTTGCATCTAGGCTCGTCCATTGATCCGCCACTTTTTTCTTTGCCAAAATCTGACAGTTTTGATGACTGATGTTTCATAATGTACATTTACATCTTTTCAGGCTAAGCCACTTTCCTGTGTCCTTTTTCTGTAAAAACCTTGATATTCTTGACTTTTGGTTTCTCATATAAATTTACTTACAACTTTTTCTAACTCAATAAAGTAAATTTTTTTGGAAATTACATTGGTATGGCATTAAATAAGTAATTAAATTTAGGGGGAATTGTTATTTTTATTATATTAGCCCAGACTATCCATGAATAGCTGTTATTTGCCCAGTTATTTAAATCTGATTTTATCTGTGTTAAAATGCTCTATAGTTGTTTTCATAGAGTTTTTGAGTATGCCTTGGCAGGTAGACTACCAAGTATTTTTAATTGTCTGAAGTTATTACCTTTTTTTTAGATTTTTCAAGGCAATGGGATTAAGTGGCTTGATCAAGGCCACATGACTAGGTAATTATTAAGTGTCTGAGGTCAGATTTTAACCCAGGTACTCCTGGCTCCAAGGCCGGAGCTCTATCCACTACACCACCTAGCTACCCTATCTGAAGTTATTTTAAATGGGATTTCTCTTTCTACCTCTTACTTCTGTAACTTACTAGTAATATATAGAGATTATATATATATATATATATATATATATATATATATATATATATATATATAGGTTTATTTTATATCCTGCAACTTGGTTAAAGTTGCTAATTGTTTCTAGTAGTTTATTAGTTGATGTTTTAGTGTTCTCTAGGTATACCATGTCATCTGCAAAGCTGGAGTTTTGTTCCTTCTTTCCCAATTCTAATTCCTTCAATTTCTTTCTCTTCTCTTATTGCTGAAGCTAACACTTCTAATACAATATTGAACATTAATAGTGATAGTGAGCATCCTTGTTTCACCCCTGATCTTACTGGGAATAAGTCTTCCTTATGTCCATTTCATATAATGTTTGTTGATGGTTTCAGATAGATGCTTCTTATCATTTTAATTAACAATCTATTTATTACTATGTTCTTCAATGTTTTTAGTCGGAATGAGTACTGTATTTTGTCAAATTTTTTCAGCACCTATTGAGATAATCATATGATTTGTTATTTTTGTTACTGATCAATTATAATGTTCAAATGTAACGTCAATTTTCCTAATATTATAGCAATCCTGAATACCTGGAATAAGTCCTGCTTGGACTTAATATATTACTCTAACAATAGCTTACTGTAATCGCTTTGCTAAGATTTTATTTAAGATTTTCGCATCCATATTCATTAGGGAAATTTAACTATAATTTTCTTACTCAGTTTTGATTCTTTTTGGTTTTGGTTTCAGCAGCATATTAGTGTCATAGAAGGAGTAAGCCAGAGTTCCTTCTTCACCTATTTTTTCAAAGAATTTATGCATAATTGGAAGAAATTGTTCCTTAAATTGTTAATAGAATTCCCTTGTGAATCCATTGAATTCATTTGGTCCTGGAGATTCTTTTTAGGGAGTTCAGTGATAACTTGTTGAAGGTCTTTTTTTGAGATAAGGTTATTTAGATATTTAATTTCCTCTTCATTTAACCTGTGCAGCTTATGTTTTTGTAAGAAGTCAACCATTTCACTTATATTATCAAATATATTGGCACACAGTTGGGCAAAATAATTCTGAATGATTACTTTAATTCTTTCTTCATTTATGACACTAGTAATTTGGTTTTATTCTTTCTTTTTTGATCAAATTAATGAAAGCTTCGTATATTTTATTTTTTAATAAAACCACCTCTTGATTTTATTTATTAATTCAATTATTTTCTTACAATTTTTTTAAATTTCTACTTTAAATTTTAGAATTTCTAGTTTGGTAACTAATTGGGGGTTTTTAATTTGTTCTTTCACTAATTTATTTAGTTGCATACTTAATTCATTGATTTTCCTCTTTCTCTATTTTATTCATGTAAGCATTAAGAGATATAATATATCCCCTAATAACTGCTTTGACTGTATCTCATAAGTTTTCATATATTATCATGTTATTGTCATTATCTAGGATGAAATACTTAATTTTGTCTTTAATTTGTTGTTTGATCCATTTATTCCTTAAAATGAAGTTATTATTTTCAAATTAGTTTCGTGTTTATCTCTCTATGGTCCCTTATTGCATGTGGGTTTTATTGCATTATGATCTGAGAAGGAACTATTCATTATTTCTGCCTTTCTGCATTTGATATTGAGACTTTTATGCCTAGCACATGGTTAATTTTTTTGTAGTTTCTTTGTACTACAGGAAAAAAGCAGTATATTCCTTTCTATTCTCATTCAATTTTCTCCAAAGGTCTATCATGTCTAGATTTTCTAACATTCTATTTAACTTTTAATTCCCCTAGGAAGGTAGGTGGCAAACAGGATAGATCTTGGGACATGGAGTCCAAAGATCATGTTAGTCACTTAGGACCTATGTCATCCTTGATTTGTCTCAGTTTCTTTAACTATTAAATAGAAATATTAATAAATTCTATTTCCCAAAGTAGCTGTGAGATGTAAATGAACTATTACTAAAGAAAAAAGATGGTTAGCACAATGCCTAGCCCATAGTAGGCATTATGTAAATAATTATCCCATTCTCCTTTTTTCTTAAAAAGAATTTGAGTCAATGATTTGAAATTTATAATACATTGTCACTTTTTAGTTATTGGAAGAAACTAGAATCGAGACACCTTCCTTGACATAAAGAAACATTTATATGTTTTCTGCTTTGTGTTTGACCTAAATTTCATTTTTGTTACACTTAGATTATTCATTGTCTAGCATAGCTTAGGATTCATACTGGCTAATCAAATGCTTCATTTAAATGAGTTTGGTGCTCTATTAATAAAAGATTCATCTAGAATAAACATTTCTCAAAATAGGTTAGAGTAAATGGAAAATATAATTAAGAGTTTAAAATATAATTTACATACAAGTTTTAAAGAAAATATCTATCATGGAAAGTGAGATTTCTTGTTTTGAGGAGATTATCATGTTTTAAAGAGAAATTACTATACAAAATCTACAAGCTCCATGTTTATGTTGATCAGAAAATATATCTGAGCAAATGATGAGCCTCACTAGATGATGCTTTCCTTTATTCTGATTTTACTTGATTTCACCAGATAGTTTACAGCAGGTGCACATTGATTCCCATCTCCAAGTAAATCTCAATGTCAGGCATACACACACACACACACACACACACACACACACACACATATATATATATATATATATATATATATACACACACACACACACACACATATATATATATCCTCCCCACCCCCATACAAAGATATGAATATATATGTACATGCATGTATATGCATATATATGTATGTTATATGTATATCATAAGTATATTGTATGTATATTATATGTATATGTATATGTAGGTTGACAAAAGGAAGAATTTAGAGATATTTTTTGATAGATGCTGGATTTGAAATCAATAAGACCTAATTTCAAATTCTAGCTCAGATATTGCCTAAAAGGTTGAATCTAAGCAAATCATTTTACCTCTTTTATCCTCAGCTTCTTTATCTGTAAAATTGAGGGCCACTTTCTTATCCCTTTAAAGATCCATTCAATTCTAAATTTATGATCTTTTGTTCCTATTTGTTAGGCAATAGTCTTAGTCATCTTTCCTAAGGTATACATACATTAGAAAGAAAACCAAGGAATCTCTTTTAATTGGTAAATATAAGTCTAAGATAACATAAAATTGAAAAATATAGGAAAAGTATAGAAATTAAAACAAAGGAATTAGGTGAGGAAATTTTTTTTTAAAGAAAAATAGGGGCGGCTAGGTGGAGCAGTGGATAGAGCAATGGCCCTGGAGTCAGGAGTACCTTGAGTTCAAATCCTACCTCAAACAATTAATAATTACCTAGCTGTGTGGCCTTGGGCAAGACATTTAACCCCATTTGCCTTGCAAAAAAACACCTTACAAAAGACAAAAAAAAAAGAAAATAACAAATTGAGCTTTATTTTAATTGTCATCTTCATTTACATAAATTCAGAAATTTTCTGGAACCCACAGACTCATTGCCCAATTCTTCCTCACCTTCAAAGATAGCAGTTTCTTCACTAAATAGATAATAGTAGGTGAGGCAGTTTTGGATTATGGAAAGTTTGTGGAGAAGTAGTATATGAGATCAATATACTATTCCTTTATAAGGAAGTTTCTGGAAAAGGTCATTTCTAAATCTGTGTCCTAAAAGGATCAGCAGCTTTCTCATAAACCCCACATGAGTTTATAGACTTCTCATAATAGAAGGGTTTATTTTGAAGTACAAGCTTCAGGAATTTTATTTTTTAACTTTTTCAATGATTCTTTTAATTGTTCTAATGGTGTGTTTCTTTAAAGCATTTTATTTTTTCACATTATTACAGTAGTCATTTTGTAAAAGTAAATATAATGCCTGTCCACACACAAAGCAAGAGGAAGCTCAAGAAAAATCAAATGAGAGAATAAAAGTGTGTTGAAGTCTGTATTCCGATACAATCAGCTCTATCTTTGGGATGTGTAGCATTCTTTATCATAAGTCCATCAGAGAAATTGTTCCAACATAATTTTTCCCACAGTTGCTAATGCTGGCTGTATTTCCCTCCATTCTATTCCTCCCCACCCCCATTTATTCTATTCTCTATCTCATTTCTCCCTGTCTCTCTTCAAAAGTGTGTTATATCTGACTACCCTCTCCCACAATCTTCCCTCTCTTCTATCACCTAGACCCTACCCCTTTCCCTGTACCCTTTCTCCCATATCTTTCCTCTCCTAATTTCCTCTAGGGTAAGATAGATTTCTATACCCAATTGAGTGTGTATGTTAATTCCTCTCTGAGTTACTTCTGATGAGAGTGAAGGCTATCAATCCCCCTTACCATTTCCCCTTTCACTCCATTGCAAAAGATTTTTTGTACCACTTTTATGTGAAATAAATTAGCACATTCTACCTCTCCTCTTCCTTTCTTTCAGTACATTCCTTTCTGGGTCATTAACTACTTACTCATTAATGTCTTTATAATGTATAATATCTTCATGTTCAGCTATTTCCTGTGCCTTGCCTATATATGCACCTTCTAACTGCCCTAATAAATGACAGTGTTCATATGAGTCAACAAAATCATTAGAAATAATACAAGCAGTTAAACATCATTGAACACTTTGCAATTTGACCTTTCCATTCATCATATTTCTGATTCACCTGAGTCCATTGCATTTTTGATTCACCTGAGCACTTGAATATCACTCTTTCTGTTCAGCGCTGGTCATTTCAACAGAAAAGTTTGAAAGTATCCTATTTCTCTGAACACCTATCTTTGAAAGAGGATCTTCAATTCTGATGAGTAGTTGATTCTTGCGTGTAATCCAAACTCTTTTGCCTTCCTGAAATATTATATTTCAAGCCATATGAACTATTTTTTCTCATTAAAGATTTTTTTATTTTGAGTTTACATTTTTCCCCCTAATCTTACTTCCCTTCCCCACCCCCACAGAAGTCAATTTATCAGTCTTTACATTGTTTCCATGGTATACATTGATCCAAATTAAGTGTGATGGGAGAGAAATCATATCCTTAAGGAAGAAACATAAAGTATAAGAGATAACAAGATCAGATAATATCAGCCCCCCCCCCCCAATCAAAGGAAATAGTCCTTGAACTTTGTTCAAACTCCGTGGTTCTTTATCTGGATACAGAAGGGATTCTCTATTGCTGAGAGCCCAAAAATTATCCCTGATTGCTGAACTGATGAAATGAATGGGTCCATAAAGGTTCATCATCACCCCCATGCTGCTGTTTGGGTACAATGTTTTCCTGGTTCTGCTCATCTCACTCAGCATCAGTTCATACAAATCCCTCCAGGCTTCCCTAAATTCCCATCCCTCCTGGCCTCTAATAGAACAATAGTGTTCCATGGCATTCATATACCACAGTTTGCTAAGCCATTCCCCCAACTGAAGGACATTTATTTGATTTCCAATTCTTTGCCACCACAAACAGGGCTGCTATGAATATTTTTGTACAAGTGATGTTTTTACCCTTTTTCATCATGTCTTCAGGTTATATATATATATATATATATATATATATATATATATATATATACCCAGTAGTGGTATTTCTGGATCAAAGGGTATGCACAATTTTGTTCCCCTTTGGGCATAGTTCCAAACTTTTCTCTGGAAACTTTGGATGAGTTCATAGCTCCACCAACAATGTAATAGTGTCTCAGATGTCACACAACCCTTCCAACAATGATCATTATCCTTTCTGGTCATATTGGTCAGTCTGAGAGGTGTGAGGTGGTACTTCAGAGAAGCTTTAATTTGCATTTCTTTAATAAGTAATAATTGAGAGCACTTTTTCATATGACTATGGATTACTTTGATCTCCTCATCTATAAATGGCTTTTGCATATCCTTTGACCATCTGTCAATTGGGGAATGACTTTTTCTTTTTTAAAAATTATGATTCAGGGGCAGCTAGGTGGCGTAGTGGATAAAGCACTGGCCCTGAAGTCAGGAATACCTGGGTTCAAATCAGGTCTCAGACACTTAATAATTACCTCGTTGTGTGGCCTTGGGCAAGGCACTTAACCCCATTTGCCTTGCAAAATCCCTAAAAAATATGATTCAATTCTCTGTATATTTTAGAAATGATTCATTTGTCAAAAACATAAGTTGTGAGGATTATTTTCCAATTTACTGCATTTCTTTTGCTCTGGGTTACAGTGGTTTTGTCTGTGAAAATGCTTTTTAATTTAATATGATCGAAATCATCTAGTTTGTTTTTAGTGTTGTTCTCCATGTCTTCCTTAGTCATAACCTGATTCTCTTTCCATAGATCTGACAGGTAAACTAGTCCTTTTTCTTCTAATTTGTTTATAGTATTTTTTTATGTCTAAATCCTGTATCCATTTGGATCTCATCTTGGTATAGGGTGTGAAGTGTGGGTCTAATCTAAGTTTCTTCCATACTAAATTCCAAGTTTCCCAGCAGGTTTATCAAAGAGAGTTTTTATCCCAATACCTGAACTCTTTGGGTTTATAAAACAGCAGATTACTATAATCATTTCCTGCTATTAAACCTAGTCTATTCCACTGGTCCACGAATCTATTTCTTAAGCCATAGTGGCAGTTCTGAGGACTGTTGCTTTATGATATAATTTTAGATCTGGTAAGGCTAAGCTTCCTTCTTTTACACTTTTATTCATTGAGTCCCTGGAAATTATTGATTTTTTAATTTCTGCATTTGAATTATAACTTTTTCTATAATGTTCAAGTAATTTTTTTGGAATTTTGATTGGTATGACCTTAAGCAGGTAGTTTAGTTTTGGTAGAATTGTCATTTTTTTTATATTAGCTCTACCTATCCAAAAGCAGTTGATGTTTGCCATTTATTTAAATATGATTTAATTTGTGTGATAAGTGTTTTATAATTCTTTTCAAAATGTTTCTGAGTCTGCTTGGCAAATACAATCCCAGTTATTTTAAATTGTTTGAGGTTACTTTGATTGGGATTTCTCTTTCTAGCTCTTCCTGCTGTATCATGCTAGTCATATATAGAAAGGTTGAGGATTTATGAGGGTTTACTTTATATCCTGCAACTTTTTCTAAAATTGCTAATCTTTTCTGCTAGTTTTCTGGATGATTTCTTGGGATTCTATAGGTATACCATCATGTCAACTGCAAAGAGTAAGAGATTTGTTTATTCCTTCCCAATTCTAATTCCTTCAATTTCTTTTACTTCTCTAATTGCTGAAACTAACATTACTAATACGATATTGAATAGTAGTAATGATAATAGGCATCTGTGTTTCACCCCTGATCTCATTGGGAATGCCTTTAGCCTCTCCCCATTGAATATAATACTTGTTGGTGGTTTCAGACAGATACTGCTTATGATTTTAAGAAACAGTTCATTTATTCCTACACTCTGTTTTTAGTAGGAATGGGTGCTCTATTTTGTCAAAAGCTTTTTCAGCATCTGTTGATATGATCATATAACTTATGATAGGTTTGTTGTTGATATAAGTGATTATAGTAACAGTTTTCTTAATATTGAACCAATCCTGTATTCCTGGGATGAATCCGAATTGGTCAAAATGTATTATCCTAGTGATAACTTGTTGTAATCCTTTTGCTAAGATTTTGCTTAAGATTTTTGCATCTATATTCATTAGGGAGATAGATCTATAATTTTCTTTCTCTGTTTTAACTCTTTCTGGTTTATGTATTAGCACCATATTGGTTTCATAGAAACAGTTAGCCAGAGTTCTGTCGTCCCCTGTTTTTCCAAAGAGTTTATATAGAATTGGAAACAATTAATCCTTAAATGTTTGGTAGAATTCACTTATGTATCCATCAGGTCCTGGAGATTTTTTTCTTAGGGAATTCAATGATGGCTTGTTGAATTTGTTTTTCTGAGATAGTTTTGTTTAGGTATTTCATCTTCTCTTCTTTTAACCTGGGCAACTTATATTTTTGTAAATATTCAATGATTTCACTTAGATTTTCAAATTTATTGGCATAGAGGTGGGCAAAATTATTCCAAATTATTACTTTAATTTCCTCTCCTTTGGTGGTGAGTTCACCTTTTTCATTTATGATAATAGCAATTTGTTTTTATTCTTTCTTTTTTTAGTTTTATTTTTTTGCAAGGCAAATGGGGTTAAGTGGCTTGCTCACACTTCACACCCTATACCAAGATGAGATCCAAATGGATACAGGATTTAGACATAAAAAAAATACTATAAACAAAGTAATTATTAAGTGTCTGAGGCTGCATTTGAACTCAGGTACTCCTGATTGCAGGGCCAGTGCTCTATCCACTGTGGAACCTAGCTACCCATTCTTTCTTTTTGTTTAATCAAATTGACCAGAGGTTTGTCAATTTTATTGATTTTTTCATAAAATCTACTTCTGATTTTATTTATTAACTCAATATATTTTTTTACTTTCAATTTTATTAATTTCTAGTTTAATTCCTTAAAATGAGTTTATTCAGTTTCCAATTAGTTCTGGGTCTGTATCTCTCTGGCCCAATATTGCATATGACTTTCATTGCTTTGTGATCTGAGAAAGATATATTCACCTATCACCCTAATGAATATCAATGCAAAAATCTTAAACAAAATCTTAGCAGAATGATTACAACAAGTTATCACTAGGATAATACATTTTGGCCAATTCGGATTCATCCCAGGAATACAGGATTGGTTCAATATTAGGAAAACTGTTACTATAATCACTTATATAATAGTTTTTTATGCCCTAGTTCATGGTCAATTTTTGTATAAGTGACATGTACTACAGAGAAAAATGTATATTCCTTTCTATCCTCAATCAATATCCCCTATAAGTCTATATATCTAGTTTTTCTAACAATCTATTTACCTCCTTGATTTCTTACTTGTCTATTTTATAATTCAATTTATCTAGATCTGAGAGCAGGAGGTTAAGGTCTCCCACTTGTAAGTTTTGCTGTCTGTGTCTTCCTGAAGTCCTTTCAGCTTCTCCTCTAAGAATTTGGATGCTATCCCATTAGGTATTGAAATCACTTTATTGTCTATGGTACCATTCAGGAGGATGTAGTTTCCTTCCTTATTTCTTGTAATACTATATATTTTTGCAGCTGCAGATTGCTACCCCTGCTTTTTTCACTTCAACTGAAGCAAAGTATATATTGCTCCAACTTTTTACCTTTAGTCTATATGCATCTCTCTGTGTTAAATGAGTTTCTTGTAAACAGCATATTGTAGGATTCTGGTTTTTAATACACTCTGTTATTGGCATATTCACTTAACATTTTAAGGGAGAGTTCATCCCATATTCAAAGTTAGAAGTACTAACTCTTTATTACTCTCCATGCTATCTTCCCTCTGTTTATATTTCCCCCTTCCCCCCCTTTATCCATATTCCCCTGTATTTTGTCCCTGAATACCACCCCCTTCAGTCTTTGCATTCCTATATCCACCACTCCCCTTTCTATCCCCTTTCCCTTTTTGTCTTTTCCCTTCCCTTCCTTCTATTAGTTCAGTTTTATTCTACCCCTCCCTTTCTCTGCCCATCCTCCCCTTTTCCCCCTTTCAATACTTGAAAGGTTAGATGTTTTTTAAGTTAACTGAGTATGTGTGTAAGTTAACTTTAAGTCAAGTCTGATGAGATGAAGATTCAGGTGTTTCTCACCTCCTCCCTTCATTTCCCTCTATTACCATAGATATTTTGTACTTCTTAATGTAATGAGATTTACGCCATTCACTGGCCTCCCTCCTCCTGTCTCCTTCCTGTCCCCCTTTTTAGGGAGGAAGTGTTTTGAAATCATTCTATCTGAGACATAGAAAATTCTGAATATTCAATGCTTTTAGCTAAACACATAGAGTTACAATAGAGTTACAATTCTTGAGAGTTATTAGAGTCTTTCTTCCAAGTAGGGTTATAGCCAGTTTCATCCCATTGGATAGCAGTCTCAGGGATAATTCCTGAGTGTCCATCACTTCTGGCTAGGTATATTCTCTCTGCTAGAGCTACAATTTGCAAGAGTTATGAGAATCTTTTTCCCATGCTGAGATATAGCCAGTTTCATCTTATTGGAGATCAGTTGTTTTTCTTTACCCCCTCCTTTTTTTTTACCTTTTTCCTATGTCTCTTGAACCTCCTGTTTGATGTCCAAATTTTCTATTGAGCTCTTTTATGTGACAGTTCCGTAGTTCCTTGGTGTTTTCATTTTGGGATTTCTTTGAGGGGATCAATGTATTCTTTCATTAACTACTTTGCCCTCTGGTTCCATTATATCAGGGCAATTTTCCATCACTAGATCCTGTAACATTAAGTCCAGGCTTTTTTTTTCTCTTCAATGTTTTCAGGAAGTCCAGTGATTCTCAGATTGTCCCCCCCCCATCTATTCTTTTTTATTTTTTAGGTGTTTGCAAGGCAAATGGGGTTAAGTGGCTTGCCCAAGGCCACACAGATAGGTAATTATGAGACAGGATTTGAACCTAGGTACTCCTGACTCCAGGGCCAGTGCTTTATCCACTGAGCCACCTAGCCTCCCCTTCCTTGATCTATTCTTGAGGACAGTGGTTTTGCTGATGAGGTATTTTACATTTTCTTCTATTTTTTTCAATTTTTTTGGTTTCGTCTAACATGCTCTTTCTATCTCTTGAAGTCATTACTTTCCGCACACTGCATTCCTATATTTAGAGAGTTTTCTTCATTTACCTTTTGCAACTCCTTTTCCAATTGATCAATTCTATTTTTGAAAGTGCTTTCCATTTAACCAATTGAAATTTTGAGAGAATTATTTTCTTTTTTTCATTTGCCTAATTGAGGATCTGAGAGAATTTTTCTCATTTTGTATTTGTCCAATTGTATTTTCCAATGATTTGTTTTCTTGTTGCAAGGTGTTAATTTTCTCTTGCGTTTCTTTTCCCAAATTTTCCAATTGATTTTTTAACCTCCTTCCTTTTTTCTTCAAGGAAGTCTTTCTGTGCTAGAGAATAGATCATACTCTCCTCAGAGGTTCTAGGTCTCTCTGATTTAGGGTCTTTTCCTTCCAAAAATTTTTCTATGGATCCTCCTTTCTACTTATCTTTTTTTTCATTTTACTAAGACCTTGGAGTTAGGGAGGGACTGGTTCACAGAGGTTTGGTGTTGGGATGCTTAGAGGCTTTACTCACTGAGTGAAATACCTCCATCAGACCAGTAGGAGGTGATGGCTGCTTTCTCTGGAGTGTCTGTGACTTTTATTGAGACTTACTCCTTTATCCTGGAGGGAGTGATTGAAGTTGTTATATCCTTTTGTCTTCAATCAGTGGTGGCCTTTACCCTGCAGTGAAGTCATCCCTCTCCCTTTTGTAAGCTGTGTTTGTTCTTCTGCACTCACACCTGTGCCTGGGGCAGAAAGTTTGTAACTGTGTTTGTTCTGGGAAGAGGCTTCAGCAGCAATAGAGACATAGACTCTGAGTTCCTCAGAACACAGGAGCCCAGGGATGATGTCTGCAGCTCTCCTGCATGAGAACTCTCGCCTCAGCCCTGTCACCAAGCTCCCAAGGGTCAGCACAAACAGTAGTGCCTCTGCTCCCTAGCCAACCCAAGCCCCCCACCCCTGTTCAACTAGCCTCTGGCACCTCTGATCAAGCAGGTCTGGCTCTCAGGCCCTCAGGCTCCTGGGGCTCCAACCACTTTGCAAATCAGCCTAATCCACAGCTGATCCACCCTCTGCTCCCAGACTCACCCAGGACCATGGACAACAAATCCTGAGGTATATATTCTTTCTCTTGGCTTTTCTTTTTGGGTTTTTTGGATTGGATTTCTGTTAAGATGTTTGTTTTATATCATAGATGGGGAAAGATCAGGTTACTTTAGAACTGTGACTGTATTCTCTCCGTTATCTTGATGGGAAGTCAATTCCACATGGACTCCTAATACAGATGCTGTTAAATTCTGTGTAATCCTGGTTATAACTCGTCAATATTTGATTTGTTTCTTTCTGTCAGCTTGAAATAGATTCTCTTTGATTTGGGAGTTCTGGAATTTGACTATAATATTTTATGTTAGAATCTCTTTTAGGAGGTGATCAGTGGCTTACCTCCATTTCTATTTGACCATATGCTTCTAGGATGTCAGGGCAATTTTGCTGGATTATTTCTTGAAAAATGAAGTCTAAGCTCTTTACCTGATCATGACTTTCAAGTAGCCCAATAATTTTTAAATTATCTCATCTGGATTTGTTTTCCAGGTTGTTTGTACAATGTGATATTTCATATTTTCCTTTAGTTTTGTTTTATTATAACCTGATTTCTAGCAAATTCATCCACTTTCCTTACCTCCATTCTATATTTGAAGATTTTCTTTTCCTTCTGAGAACTTTTGTATCTCCTTTTCCATCTCATTAATTGCGTTTTTCAAAGCATGCTTCTCCTAATTGACATTTTGGTTTGCTTTTTCCACTTGACCTAAACAGATTTTTAAGATGTTATTTTCTTCAATATTTTCTTTTTATTTCCTTCACCAAGCTACTGACTTGGTTTTTATGAATTCCTGACATTGCTCTCATTTCTCTTTCCTATTTTTCCTCTTTCCAACTTTCCCTTATTTGATTCTCAGAATTACTGTGTGTGGTGTGTGTGTGTGTGTGTGTGTGTGTGTGTGTGTGTGTGTGTGTGTGTGAGAGAGAGAGAGAGAGAGGGAGAGAGAGAGAGAGAGAGAGAGAGAGAGAGAGAGAGAGAGAGAGAATATGTGTTCTTCCATAGCCTGAGACCAATTCACAATTTTTGGAGGCTTTGTATACATGATACATGTGTTTTGATTTTCTTATCTTTTGAGTATGAATTTTGATCCTCCATGGTTCCAAAGTAATTGTCTATGGCCAAATATTTTTTCTTTTGTTGTTTGCTCACTTCTGCACCCTCTGTCTTGATTTTAACTTTTTGTTAAGGTAGGGTTCAGTTTCCAGGGGGTAGGATGCACTTTCTCAAGATTTTGTGGTGTTTGTAGCTGTGTTCAGTTAGAGGTGAACTTGTGAGACACCGCCCCCCCCCCCAGTAATGTTCCAAAGTCTTATGAACATCACTGACTGCTGTCCTGGCCTATGCTCTAGTTTGTGGCTAACCACAAGCCCTCCCTTCTGCCCTGGAGCTGTGAGGAGGATCCCCACTCCTCTATATCATTAAAACTCCTTCTCCTAAGAGTGGGGCCTAGACTGTGACTTGGATTTGAGTATGGACAAAGCAAACAGTTCTGCCGCAGATACAGCAAAGAGTCCTCTGCAGTCTCTCCCAACTCTCTTTTTTTTTTGACTGAACACTCAGAAAGCAGCTGCCAGGTGGCTTCCTGCTGAATGGCTCCACAAATCTGTTCCTGGTTCCTGGGGACGGGCTTTTGCTGAAGTCTTCATTGGCCTGAGCTCAACATTCACTCTGGTGAAGCAAAGTTTTATTGCTGATCTTCCAAGATGTCACTGAAATTCTCTGGCCTGGCAAATCTCAAAACTGCTTCTGCTGCCATTGACTATAGTGTCCCCACCCCTGGGATCCAGATATCCCAAAGACTGCTGCTGGATAACTGAAGCCAGTTTGTTCTGGCAGCCCTATACACTGGGCTATCCTGCAGCCCTTTCTAACTCTGTTGTTATAGATATTTCTGACAGAACTTCCAAGTAGCTTTGGGCTGGAAAATTGTTTCACTCTGTCTTTCTGTGAGTTGCTGCACTCTAGAATTTGGTTACAGTCATTATTTAGAGATTTTTAGACAGATCTGGGGGAGAGTTGCCAGGATTTCCTGCCTCTAATCCACCATCATATTTCCTGAAAGGTTTTATTAAAAAGCAAATTCATATACAAAAATTTAGAGATATAGTTTATATATAGGTTAAGAAATAAACTACTCTGAATGTATTTTCTGGTTTTGCAAGATCAATGATGAGAAATTAAAGCAAAATAAAAGAGAAACAAAACACTATAAACTTTCTCCACACTGTTTTTGGTCTATTTTGAATTGTGGGAAGACATGGCAAAAAGTGGGTGAACTCCTCCTTTCTGAGGAGAATCCAAAAATAGAATGATGCTTCAATCTGGAATATTTTTGGTTCCTTTACCTGGCACAGTTTCTCATATAATAGTGAGAATTTAGTAAATGCTAGTCAACTAGAATCCTTCCATTATCTCAAATGGTCATTTATCTAGGTTGATGAATATTATAGCTACCCTTTGGCCAATTTAAGTTTTCTTATCCAATGTGTGTCCATTAGTGATACACGACTTTTTATCTTCATTCTATTTATAATAATGATTTTCAGCTAGATTGTTTGAGCCCCAAAACTAAAACAACAGTTTTAGTAAATTTTTCTTCATTAAACATGTTATTGAAGTCACATGTTTGAATTTTTTGAAGTATATTTAATTGTACTTCATTTTCCTAGTTTCAATCGAATTGCTTCCTTTTTAATTACTACTTTCAAACTCTCTGGCTAATCTACTTTCCTTTAACAATTTTGTTCAATCTTCATCTACATTACAATTTTTCAGGGACTATTTAAGAAACGATCATGACTAGATTCCTTATTTTTCATTTTTTAAGGTCAATTTCTCTCTTTGCCTTTCTTAGTCAAGAGTCTATTATTTCTTGGCCTCTCTGAAAACAACTATCTATTATTGAAGGATCCATTACAGGAAGACTGAAGAATTGAAGAAATGTTCCTGTTTACTTTGGGACAAAAATATTTTGCTTGACCTAGAAAAGACAAAAAATTACCAGAAATGAGAGGATCACATGACTGCAATGCAGTCATGTTTGTGACTACTAAGATGATTTTAAATTGTTGAATTAGAGATATATGAATCATTGAATATTATATTTGTGTCAAGATGTCCTCATTGACAAATTCAAAACATTATCTATTTGTCTCAAGCAATAATAAGGTATATCTGCTTCCTTATTACATTGGAATCTACCCAAATAGCCATGAATTTTTATTGACAATTATATTCTTTAAAACATGGAAATCATTAAGAGATCATCTTGATATGAGACAGTAAACACATAGACATATTAATAAGAAGCTAATAATGTTACCTACCTATATTTAATGCAATTTCCACCCTATGATTAGATGCTATACCAAAAATCTTAGCATATATATGTGTGTGTGTGTGTGTGTGTGTGTGTGTGTGTTTGTGTGTGTGTGTGTGTGTATATATATATATATATATATATACATATATACACACAAAGAAAACACTCATAAAACATGCCAAGAATATGAGAAATGTTTGAATTAAATTAAATCTGATTCTTTCTGCTTTGTCAGTCTGGGTCTTCTGACTCAATTCATTAAATTATAGGGCTAATGATCCTGAAATCAGAATTAAATGTCCTTGTGAAATATTTACTTCACAACAAAGAAAAAAATGTTTTTTTTCAGGCTATAGTCTTCGCCACAATTTTATTCCAATACCTTGCAAGTAAATGCCAGTAGTCACAAAGGAAATTTTTAAAAAGAATATGATTAGCTTGGCAACAATTAAATTCAATTAGGATAACATTTATTATTTGACTTCCATATATAATGCTTAACTGAAGAGGTACAATCTTCACAAGGAATTTCCCAATTCCCCTCAGGAGTAAATGTCTTCTTCCCCATATTTTCTTATCTGTGTAATTTATGTCTTCCCCCTTAGCATGTAAGAACCTTAAGGAAATGAACAGTATTTTTTTTATCTTTCATCAATAACATATAGCACAGTACCTAAATTGTAGTAGCAGCTTCATAAATGTTTATTGATTGAATGAAGGAAACTATAACTGGACTGGTAAGACAAAGATTAAATTATATATGTGTTTATCTATGTTTGTATACTTATATGTATTTATACCTTCCACATCATGATTGTCCCGATCATGCTTTCAATATCTAACAAGTCAGCAGAGGTAATTAAATGGAAATTATCTGGGAGTTTTGTAGTCAACAAATGACAGAGAGCCTTTGATCAAATATTTAACCCAAGTAGCAGCATACTGTAAATACCCCATAAATAAAAAAGAAAAATAAATTCAGACTTTTCTTTAGTACAAAGGTTAGCCAAAAATTTTTACATGAATTTTTCAAAATTGAAGTAGTATTGTGGATCTCACTTCTGTGATATGAAAGTTATAACTGTGTGTGCATACATACATATACATCAGCATGTATGTATGCATGCCTTCACACATATTTTCTATGTTGCAATATGATTATATTTATATGTATGCATATGTTTTCATATGCACATGCATACATATATGTATTTTTCATTGCATAAAGGAGTTTACATCCTAATCAGTATGAGAGATGAATTACAAATATTTTAGTGTACATTACACAAAAGTCCATTCATATTTTGTGCATATATGCACATATATGTATTTTGTATCAAATTATGAGGGTAAATAAATATAAATATTCAAAAAATATGGGTAATACACAAACATAGGTGTACAATGAATACATGTAAATGTGTACTTTAAGAAAAAGGAAAAGACCAAAAAGTTTTGCTGGCATATATTTCCTCATAATTTTTTGATGTCTTCTAGCTCTTTCTCTACTTCTTCACAAACATGTCAATATTTTTTCCATCTTCAAAAACTGTCACTTCCCCATTTGCTATCAAACTGTATTTCTCCTCCTTTTTGTTATTAAACTCCTTGAGAAAACTATCTTAAATTGTATCCTTCATTTTCTTTCCTCTCACTCTCTTCATAACACCTTGATGTCTGAGTTCCAACTTCATTATTCAATTGAAAGTGGAGTATCTAAATTTATTTTTGTCAAATTTAGCTGACTGAATCTGACCTTGGCTTAGTTTTCAGAACCATGAATTGTCTGAGACTGAACAGAGATTTTTCAACTTCAGGCTCCAACTAATTTTGTAAATATCCTAAACTCTCTCCTCCAGAAAATATGACCTTTTTCTATGAACTTTTCCTTGTAATGCAAAATAACAACTCCAGAAATTGTAAGACACTCCAAACTCCTCCTTCTTACATTGTGGCTATTTTGTTTAGTAAGCCCTCTTCAATTCTATTTGAGTTGTGCATCACTACAATTCTGTCTTCTAGTTTCAATAGTTGTCTTTAAAATAGGAAGTACCTCTTCTTTAGAGACAAGTAGGGTAAAACCAGCTCTTTCTGTTTGATGTCTTTATGTTTTTCTCTTATTTTCAAATTTCTTTTTTCTCTTTTTACTAGAATGCAGATTTTCTGAACTTTCGTAGCAATTGATTTAAGATAATTCCTTCCTGGTTCTGTTTCTTGTGTTTGCATAGAAGTCGGAGCTGGCCTAAACTTCTGGCCTTCCTAATCCAAAGATTGGATAGTTCTTTTTGTTTTGTTCTTTTTTCACAAAGAAAATAATGAAAAAAAAAATAGTTTTCTTATTTAATCCTAGAGCAGTTAAGGAGCCAGTATATTTTATTGACTAAAAGGGTGATATTATCAAAATTACATTTTAAGAATATCAGTTTTACACTTAAGTGGAAGATGGATTGGACTGAGGAGAGACTTGCCTCAGGGTGACCAATAAGCAGACTATTTTCATAGCTTAAACCTTAGGTCATGAGGCTATACACCAGGATTCTTGTAGTTTTAGAGGCAGAAGGAGGGACTTTATGAAGGTAGAAATGATGAGATTTTACAACTAAGTGTTTGGACATGGGAGTTAAAATAATTATACCTTAAACTGAAAGACTTAGTGAAAATTTAGATAATGCTTTCCTTGACATTAATAAGGCATTTTAGAAAGAGGGAAGGATTTGGGGGAATATCATTATGAGTTCAGTTTGGGAGATGTTTAATTTGTGAGTCTATGAGATTTTTAGTGACAATATGTTCCCTTGTTGTCTTGGAATAATTGATGCAATTTTGTCTTAAGCTATCATTTTTATGATGAAATATTTAGATATTTCTTTTTCATTACTTGTTACACTTTATTTAAAAAGACATTTTGTGCTATAGAATGGTAAATATTATATATATATATATATATATGTATATATATATACTATATATATATATCTATTTCATAAACAACATATCAAGCACAGATAGGACAGACCATTAATGGAAACATCTGCTAAATAATCTTCTCTTTATGTTATTTTAACAAGCACCAGGACAATTACTTTATAAACAAATTATTTCACACCAATAAGAATTTGGGTATAGCTAGTTAAAACTATAAAAACCTACCAGAGATACCTACCATTTAGGTTGACTTTTGGTTAGAAGTGAATGTGGCTCTTCCCTTCATTTCAATTCAAGCTCAAAACATCCTTCATGTTTTCCTGAGGACAATGTCCATTAAGTGACTGAGAACTGTTGATTTGCAAAATTAGGAAGGCAATCTTTGACCTCCAATTGAACATAGAGGGGAACTTTTCTTCATGTTCCAGTATGAGTCAGGTTTTCTGGAAAGACCTAGAAAATGATTTTGCTAGTTTATTCTTAATGGGCATGATGTTTTATTATCATTATTATTATTACTTTAGTTTTTAACATATTATAAATATAATGTTTGCATGCATTTGCTTATCAAATTTTGGTTGTTAACACTGAGAAAGAAAGTCTAATTAGTATTTCTATTGTATTAGTTACCATAAGTAATGGTACATTCATTTTGTGTATGACCCATATGTTTCAGAAGTGATATGGCTATTCGGTATTTTGAGATATTAATTGTTAGAAAGAGATAAATTTTGAATTCAATTCTGAATATGTAGATTTGAGAATCATTGGCATATGGTGATGATTGAATCCTTGTGCATCTGATGAAATCACCAAGACAAATAGCATATGCAAGGAAGAGAGAAGAAGATCAAGGACAGTGCCTTGGGAGACCTCAAAGGTTAGAAGAAATGACCCAAATAAAAATCTATCAAAGGAGACAGAGAATGTCATATTAAACTGATATGCATGAACCAGGAGATATCAGAGTCACAAAGATCTAAAGAGAAGAGAGTATCAAGGAGGAGTGCTTGATCAACAGTGTCAAAGGTTGTGGAAAGAAAACTGAGATTTTAAAATGGGTCATTAGATTTAGCAAATAAAAAGTGTTAATCTGAATTTAAGAGAAATGAGCCAGTAAAGAAAAATCAAGGTCTTTAATCAGGTCAAGTGATGCCTCATAGGAAGTGCTGGATTACCCAAGTTTTCACCAGGGAATAGCATTTACAGTAAGTACTCAGTCAGAATGGATGGCAAATGTACAGGTGTTTAGATAGAGGGCTTCACCAAGCAGCAGGTAGGAAAAGTTAGGCAGAAGAATGGAAGAGGTAGGATAAAACTAATTTGTGAAGAGCTTCAAATATCAACTAGACTTGTTCATCCCCATTCCCAACTGTGGAAAAAATGATGAATACCACAAGACCAAGTTGGAACTATACTTCAAAATGACTCTGACACCAGAAGACATTCTTTTCTAAGCAGTACTCCTGGGAAGCAGGCCCAGAGAGAGCAGCAAGGTAATATCATTGATTCCAGAGAAGACATCAGTTGTCCCAATACATGGTAATATGAGTTTTTCCTTTTAGTGTATACCATGATCGAATTTTTACAATGTATGCTCACATCTTCCACTGATGCTATATTTTATGGGAGAAGGCATTCCATGATCTCTAGAAAATATCACCCCACTATATTTTATTGCTGCTTGATATACTAAATCATGAATGTCCTTGCTTCAATTAATTATATCTGTGGATTATTAAAGGTGAACATATCAATGACTGCTTGTAAGTGATGACTTTGTAAAGATATGGAAAGTCTACCTTGAACAAAGAATGTTCTTGTTTGAAAACTGCTTTGAGAGTCTCAGAGTCTCTCCAAGAGCTAAGACTACAATACATTAATACGCTGTATGAAGATAGTTTAAAAAAGTATATGATGGCAGATTCAAAAAACACCATAAAAATATGAGGATGTGAGAACATCTTTATCTGGGGAAATTAGTGAAATCCAGTTTTGTCCTTTGACTACTGGGAATCATTAAAAGTTTTTGTTAATGGAATTAACATAATCAGAAAATCATTGGATATATTATTTTTAAATCTGTGTGAAGAATGGGATAGAAATGGGAAAGAAATAAAAGAGGAATGAGAATAGTTAGAGGTTATTAAAACAGTTGCATGAGAAGCAATACGGGGCTCATGCAGAAACACAGTGTGAGTAAAATGAAGGGGATGGAGATGTTATAGTGAATGGATCATTTCAGTCAACAAACATGTAGTTAAGCATTTTCTATAAGTGATGTACTACTCTATGTATCCATCACTGCTGGATAAAGAACACTACCTACTTATCTTACTAATGGTAGATACATCAATTTCCCATGGGAAGAAAGAGATACTCTGTTCTTTAAATAGCTAATAAATTTAAATTTTTACAAATATTTAAAGCTTTCTATAAAAAAGAAAATATGTAAAAATGAAAGAAAAACATCTGTAGCTACTAAATATATTATTGTTAGATTACTGACTCTTCCAGTTTGGTGTTCAGGGATTTTCATTACTAAACAAATAACATCCAAAACTTTCAACTTAACATTAACAGAAGCTAATGAAATGTCAGAGAAGGGAAAATGGAGGGGTTGACACATATTTTACTGAGAATGTATTCTCCAAATAATAAATAACTAGACCTAAGTAACTTGGACTGTGTACTGAAATGGGAACTGGGAGAGAATTTAGAATATATTCCTTAACTGATCCTATTCTAGCAGTGAAGTAGAAACAATAGTGTATTTAAAGCCAGGACAACTAGGTTCAATTCCAGATGGTCATTAACTTACTTTGTGAATATAATCAAGTTTCTTAATCTTTCTGATCTTGAAAATGAGTATGATAATGCCAGAACTGCATATTTCCAAAGAATATGTGTAGAGATGTTATTTTTCAAACCCCAAGGCACTGCTTAAGTGGAATTTGTTAGAGCCAGTATTCAAAAGTGGGTTGGGTTAGAAAAAAGGTTTAAAGGATACTTAACTTTTTAATATAATTGATGACAAAAGATTTCCAGTTATTTTGATGGTATCTTACCTCAAATTCAACTTAAATTCAAGATTCTGTTTTGTTACATTGCTACAATTCAGGGATAGGCATTAATGTACAGAAAGTTTAAAGGAGATGGGTAATCAATACAATAGGGAAACATTATCAAGAACGATATTCATTATCATGGAGGCAAAAGGAAGGAAAAGCCAGGTTTTATCTACATGATATGTGTGGAAACCAACTTGAGAGAGGAAATTTTGTTGGAAAACTCCAAATAGAAATTTTATTTCTTATATGTTTTGTTGAAAGATATAGAAAGAACAGATTATTCTATTTATCATCTATCTATCTAATTTAGGCACCTATCATTTCTATCAATACCAATGACTTTGATAAATTTTTATATTCCATTAATAGAAAGAGTGGACATTAATCTAGATTAAAAAAACTCTATTGATTGTTTCCATTATAAGTATACACGAAGGAAACAATGTAAATGAATGTATAGATAATTTAATTATGTTTAATTGAAGGTGAGATTTCCCTTCTTTGTAATCCTTTTACCCTAAAGGGGTTGTGAAACTTGCATTTCTTATGCCCAACTCTGAGGTCTTTACTACTGTTTTGGACTATATTCTGAGAGATTGACATCATTCTAAATCAATGATTATAGGATTATCATTTTTTAAAAATCTCAGTGTTCTTATAAAACTCTGATTAGTGTTTTTTTAAATATTGAAACAATTTTTTAAAAGGTCAAAAATTATATTTGGGTTGGGCTGCATTTAAAAAAATAATTAAAATACTAGCTTTTCTTTTTGAGTGCGGGGAACATTTCTTCTTCATTGTTTTCTACAACTCAGGGAAAGGTTTATTACATTTTTAAAAGATTCCCAAGGAGAACAGAGATAAATCATTGTTTTCTTAGTCATATATGGTAGTCTCATTCTATATTCCACCAGAGGTGAAATATAAATAAAGCAAAATTCAAAAAAGAAAAAAAATCATCGTTTCCAATGTTCAGCTTAAATTTATTAAATCATGAAGTTCTGGTTGCTAGGCCTGGAGACTATTCAACTTTAACTAATTATGTACCAATATCATAGTCATTTTCCCTTGACTTTTAGTCTTTTCAGAGCTCTTTGCTTGGTATTTTCAATGGAAATCCTACTTGGATGACTTTCAGGGAACTATAGGCAGATATAAGTTCACAAAGGTGATGCCAGTGGAGTTCAGATTCTGCTGTAGTTTACTGCTCTAGAAAGTCTTGAAGTAAAGCCTTGGCAATGTACTTTATATATGTAAGAATAAGTTTACAAATAAGCAGAGTGTCCTGTTTTTATTTGCTGTTATGTTATGACATACTTATAGGTCATAGGGTCTCACAAAAAAAATCTTAGATGTAAAAAGATTAGAAGAGATATAAGATGAATGGTTATTTGCTTTATCTTATTAAAATATTTTAATTCTTTGGAGATCAGGTCTTCATTGCTCAGAGATGAGTCATAGTTTGTGCCCTGATTTTCATGCAAATATTTATATGTATTCTATAACCACAGACTTAGAAATTGTCCAAAAACTTATATCCATATAATGCAAATTAGTGAGATAATTGGAAAATCTATACCTCACTTTTTTCTTTGTAGACATATAAACATAAATCTACATGCAATGAAGGAAATGAACCTGTGTCATCAAATATGCCTCAATAAATTTGTTAAAGACTGTTTATGCCAAGGTACATGTAAAGCGTGAATAATAGCATAAATTCTCTAAGAAAAGTTTATTGAATCAGAATTATAAAAATCACAACAGCTGTTCTAGTACCAAACAGACTATATGTGGAGTAAAAGCACCTGATTACAAATTCTTCCTGATGTACTAAATATATGAAAAGTCAATTCACTTTCCCAACCTTCAGTTTCTTTATTGTTAAAATGAGTAGATTGGAGAGTTACCTATTTCTCTCTGTAATCTTGATTCTGTAAATCATCAAAA
Organism: Macrotis lagotis; assembly: GCF_037893015.1. Classification (NCBI taxonomy): domain Eukaryota; kingdom Metazoa; phylum Chordata; class Mammalia; order Peramelemorphia; family Peramelidae; genus Macrotis; species Macrotis lagotis. The sequence goes on from NC_133666.1 coordinate 389,021,979, forward strand.
ATTTAATGCTTGATTTAACATTACAGAAGACATTTAAATTCCAAACTTCCAAATCATAGATCTTTCAAGTAAGCTATCCCTAAACAAAAATGGACTATTTACAATATATGAGGAAATCGAGGATATATGAAAGAAAGCAATTTCACCAAAGTGATTTAGGTAACTAGTGTTATCAAAAGTGGATAGTTCCTCCTCAGAATAGGACATGATGAAGTAGAGAGTTAGATTTAGGGTCAGAGGCCATGTATTCAATTCCCTACTCTCCTGAATACAAATCTAATCAAATTATGTATCATTTAAATAAATAAATTCAAGGAACCCTGCTAGGTTATTAGGAAAATCTCTTAATCTCTCTTAACATGACTTTTCTTGAGGGAACTGGACTCAGTGGTTTCTAATATCCCTTTCTAGTTAAAGCATCAGAAGTTTTAGAGATAAAGGTTATATTGCAACTAGATCACATATAACAATAGACTGCTATACTTTTTATGGTTTAAGTATTTTAAGTTGTGTCTAATCTTTCATAAATTCTTTTAAATTTTCTTGGCAAAGACATTGGAGTAGTTTGCCATTTCCTTCTCCAGCTCATTTTACAAATGCCAAAACCAAGATAAACAGGTAATTTGACTTGCCTAGCTGATGCCTAAGACCAAATTTGAATTTAGGTCTTCCTGACCCCAGGACTGGCATTTTATTCACCTTGTCACCTAGTCACTAGACAAGACTCCATCCAGTCTAAACACCTCATGTTCTGAGCGAAGCAATGGAAATACAGAGAGGCCATGACTTGCACAAAGTCATACAGATAGCAACAGAGCAGGAATTCAATCTCCTGTCCTTGCCTCTCCCTAGACATGCAATACATTTATACCACTCTATTTTCCCTAAAATATGTTCATATAAGTCTCTCTTCTCTTCTCCCTTTGTGTCATTTTTCTTAAGGATCTAATCAGCTATAAATATTTTTTATATATGTGGTTCCTTTCCTCTTTTGTATGATATCTTTGGGATATAGACCTAGACAAGTTTTTAATGAATCAAAGGGTATATACAGTGTTATTGCTTTTTGGGGCAAAGTTCCAAATTGCTCTCCAGAAAGGTTGGATCAGTATATATCTCCACCAACAGTGAATTTGTGTCCCACTTTTCCCACATCTTCTCCAACATGGAACATTTTCCTTTTTTCATTTTAGTCAAGGTGATAGATGTGAAATGGTACTTCACAGTGGTCAAGTTATTTGTTTTTGTGTGTATTTTGTATTGACATTGCTGAGAACATGTTGCTATCCCTCCCAGATCCATGAGGCCAAGGAATCTTTTGTTCTCATCTTTGTATTTACATTACCTAGAATAGTGCTTGGCATATAAACAATTATATTTCAATAAATACTTATTTTACATACTTACTACATGTCAGGCACTTTGCTCAGCTCTGGAGGAAATTAAAGTCTGTTAAATGATTGAATTAATAAATGTCAAGGTAAATGGCAATTAATTCAAAGCTGCACAAAACAATGTATGGCATGAGTATATCAATGGAAAAGTCCATGGACTTTTGGGAAACATATTCCCTGCAAATAATGAACATAGCCTCTCAATTTTGAGAGTAGTCAAAAAGTGAGGATGGATCAGGTAAAGAATTTCTGTGGTATATGAGATCACTCTACCCCAGTGCAAAGGACTGAGTCAGTGCTTGAATACTGGAAGCCAAATGAATCCTTTAATAATCCATTGTAAAGTACAATCATTCATTTTTTTTCCTGTAATTGGAGAGGGGATCTGATCTGAGATATTTTTTGATATAGATTGAAAATACTCAAGGAGAAGCTGTCTCTATTAATTCAGATCAGCATTTGATCCATGGTTCATAGTTATGAGAATTACTTGGGACTGACAGTTTAAGTGACTTGCCCAGGGCCATACAGACAGTTTAAGTCCAAAGTAAGACTTGAACTCAGTTTTTCTTGATTCCAACATTAGTTCCCTCTCCCCTAAACACCTATTTTCAGAAGGAGATTAAGATGTCAAAATGCAATATTGTCCAGGAGGTTGGGACTTTATTCAAATTTATTTGACTCCCCAATGCTTGTATTTTATTACTGTTATGTATGCCCCATCCTTGACTAATATACTGGTTATGGTATAGTTATTATGGTAGTGGCCACTATCTGTCTCAAAAATTGTGCTTGAAAATATAGGCCCATATGGGAGCCATGCCAGGTCAGCGAATTAAATAGATTTAAAGTCATGGTGCCTCAATGCAGGGGTTCAGGGATTAGATAAGGCTTAGAAAATTGTAAAGCTGAAATCCTATGCTCAAAGGCAAAGATTCTTGGCCTGATTTTGAGGAGGAAGAATCCCGTTGAAGGAGATCAAAGTCAGTGAGGCATAAGGCTTCAGTCACTAACGATGACAGGATTTTCAAAGAACCTAGTTGCTTTGAATAGACAGTAAGAGAAGGGAAAGCAAAATGTCCCCCAAAGCATTTAACAGAATGAATTGTATTATCTATCTCTCTATCAATCTTACTATATATATAAACACAATTTTATATGTAAGTGTGAATATTTGTAAAATGGAGTTATAAATGAAGTGCTACCAGTTCAACAAACTTTTTGTTAAAATTAGGAGTAAATGACATTGCTAGTAAAATTGTTGTTGAATCAGGTTAAAGCATATTCAAAATATACAGAAAACCATTGAATGAAAAGGAGCATTTGGAAAATGTTTTATACTGAGTGCAAAAACACCCCTTGAAAAATATGTTTGACAGATATAGAGACAGTTATAGAGCAGAGACAGAGAAACAGAGAGGGGAGACAGAGAGAGAGAGAGAGAGAGAGAGAGAGAGAGAGAGAGAGAGAGAGAGAGAGAGAGAATATTAAAAAACAAACAAGCATCTTAAATATTATAACTGTAAATTGCTTTTTTGCTGTAAGTCCCTGGAGTACTGTTAAACCAGTGAGATAGAATGGCAGGGCCAAACTTCCCCCAAAGCTGAGCTGGGATAAAAAGGGGTAATTCAATGTAGTATGTACTTGTTTGAGCAATTCTTTTTCAGTTATCACCAAAAGACAGAAAAAAAAAAATTCTTTTCTCACACTGAAGATTGCATTCATTCCAGAAAAAGCACAAACAGTCTTTAGAAAAATAGGGAGATCACAGCATTTAACTTGTCTGCTGAAAGTATGATATACAAAAACAGGGTGTTATGTTCTGTTACTGTATTCTTTTTTATTAGAGTCAAAAGCAAAACTATTCAGGTTAGTCCGATCCCCTAGAAGAATTAAGGAAATGAAGATCTCATGCTCAAAATCTATTTCCATAATTTTTCTGCTTAAAGTATACATTAAGCTCTGAATATTTCCCTCTGGAATACTTTTTATAATCTTGATAAAATGATTTGAATAGTCCCATAGTGATGATGAGAAATTCACTATAAAACAGGTTAATATGGCTATAACAATATAACTAAGGTTTTTAAAATAGTGTGAGTATGGCCAATATATTTTTATCTCAATTATTTAGTTTCTTTAGGCCTGACTTAACTCCTCCTTGCCTTAGGAGGTGAATGCTGGTGCTGATGCTGATGCTAAATGCAAATGAAGCAGAAAGGAAAGGAGACAGACTCACCACTGACCATGCCTTTTACACTTAGGCTTTAATGATGTTTATTAGAGACTCAGACTATGTCATAAGATCATATGTTTAGAACTATGAAGGCCAGTCAGTTCAAATCCATTAATTTACAGGTGAGTAAATTGAAGAATAGTGAGGTTATGGGATGTCCTTTAGATTATATGTCTATTAAGTGCCTGAGATAGAGTTTGAAATAAAGGCTTTCTGTCTGTGCATCAAGCATTCTAACAGCATAACTTTTTCCATGATGTTTTCTTTCCTCCTACTTGATGTTCATGATATACCACAACTGGTTTGAGTAAAAATATGAAATAACTTAAATCTGTATATTACCTGTCATGCTTATATGATCTTTGATCCTTCACTGGAAAAATTCTACTTTTATTAGTAAAATCAGACTTTGAATCTCTCCAAAGAAGCACACTCCTCCAAAAATAAAAATAACTTTCTATATAATTGCAAAGAATAAAAGGTAACCTTAACAATAAACCAGGATATAAGTTATACAAGGAGTCATTTATTCATCCCTTTTGGTAGCACTTTAAAGCTTTCCTGATCTCTCTTCCAAAGGACTTGTTTTCAAAATGTTTTAGGAAGATATATTCAGAAGATAAGTATGGTATACCCAGAAGTACATTAAACATAATGTACTACATAGAGTCTATGAACTCGAGAAAGTCTAGATTTGAAACTCACCTATGATATTCACAAGGTGTGTGATCCTAAGAAAGTAACAACTTTCTGAATTTGTTTTCTATTATAAATGGGAATAGAAACAATACCTATTTCACTGGATTGTCACAATGACAATATATGTATTGATATGTATATAAATATATGTGTGTATGTGTGTGTAAAGCACTTTGCAACTTTAAAACACTTTAAAAATGAATTATCATGATAATAATACTTATGTTTTTCTTTATTATTGCTTTTAAGACCAAAAGACAAGGATTTAAATCCTTTATCTTCCTTATTAGTTATTTTACATTGAGATGTATGTTAATCTTTTAATATCAATTTCCTCATCTAGAAAATGGGAACAATAATATTTAGAGTGTGCTTGAATATTGAATCAGAGACTTGGATTCAAAAACTGTCTCATATTTACTACCTGTGTAACTCTGATCAAGTCATTTAGTCTGTCTGGGCCTGTTTACTCAAATCAATGAGGTGTTTGGACTTGATAGCTCCCAAAATCTTTTCTAGACCTAAATATAGAAACCTTGTTAGAGACCTTATCTTGTCTGATTTGTTTCTTTCTCAATATCTTCAATTATAATATATTATCAAAGTATAGAATACTTTGCTATCTCGATATGCTCTAGAAATATAACCTATTATTTGTTCTGATGAAATTCAAGGCCACACACATTTATTTCTTGCTATATTCCAGTTGCCCTAATGAGAAGGCAACAGCTTGATTTTTAAAATGCAGGTACAATTTAGAGGGTTTACACATTTCCCAGCATCTTCGTTCATTTCATAGTCTGCTCCTTGACCTAGAAAATTTGTGGAAGTGTTTTTTTCTAGGTATATCTCTGATCAGAACACTTCTAACCTCAGGGATTTCCTAAGGTACTTAATGACTATTTGAAACAAATGATCATGGCAAAAACATCCCACAATGGGAGGAAATTCATCTTGCTTGCGTAATATCGCCTCTCTAAATACACTTGTCCAAAGATGCTGTTCTTTTCAATCAAATCCGAAGGACTATCTCTCCCTGCTCCTTTTCCATTCTGCTTCTTAGTTGTTAGCTTTGTATCACTGTATGTATTGTTAAATCATTGAACAGTCTTTGTAAAGTACTTTAAGAGATGTCTCAAAATGATAAAGCACTGTACAAGTTGAAGAGGTTGTTGATTTTGTTACTTGCCTCCTGCCTCCTGCCTCTGCTCTGACATGATGGAATAACTGGCTTGAAGCTGTCAGTTATCCATGCCAATCATCTGCCTTCATGTATCTGTCACTTTTTTTCAGTAAGATCTGTGGATGGCAGTTACAATGGTACTTGAAGAAAAATCTCTCTGAGGTCTGCCTTGTAATTGTCATTCATATTTCTTTGAGGATTCCTCTCCACAAACATAAAAAAGAGCTATACAGAATCATTACAGATTTATAACAAATGTTTGGTTACTGCATGATATGATGTTTTCATATATCTGATATATGTTAGGCCCCTGTTTTATTTGTATTTTCCTTACTAGATGATATTTTAACTTTATTGCAAATATATATAAACAATTTTTTCTATATGCACTTTTTTCAAAGAACTTATATGAGAACAGTTCTACCTATAATTTCAGAATGAACAAATCTCACTTCAGTTCACTCTTTTACTTCATACAATTTGTAAAATAGATATAGTTCTGACTATTAATTTGAATACTTAAAACATATACTGCATCTCAATCTTAAATCTGTGGAGTTCAGTGAACTCCACCCTCCAACATTTTCTAATAACTTTAACTATTTAATATGTCTGGTTAATTCTTTGCGCAGTTTGTCTCTCCATTCTAATCTTTGTCTACTTTCCATCATCCAGCCTTTCATCACCTAATTTATAGACTATTTCAATGATTCCCCCAACTTATGTGGCTGGCTAACAGTGTCTACTTTTCACAACCCATCTTATATAATCAATCTTCCTAAATCCAGTACTTAGGATCATCAATTTCAATCAAGAAGGGAACCTGAAGCAATTAGGTCAAACACTACAGAAATAGTAAGAAGAACATGCACTGGAACCCAGACTGCAAATACAGCTACTTTTAAAATTTAACTGAACTATCACTGACCCCCCATATCAATTGCTTTTCTTATGTCTTGAAGACCAAGTCTTATTTAGCTCAGAAATTAAAGGTCTTAATTCTCTGATTTTACTTACTTTATTTTAACCTTATCTTCTACTTTTCAAAAACATCTTCCACTCCACTGAAGTTGGATTACTCTCAAATACAGTAGACATTTTAACTTGTCTTTAACATTACTAAATTGTTTACAGCAGTTCCTACACCATGAATTCTCTCCGCCTTCATTTATTGCATATTTAACTATTACTGCAAATGTTTTGCTCTCTCTCTCCACTTATGATCTGCTCTCCATTCAATCAATGCCTCCTCAAAATGAATGAACTTTAGAGTGGATTTTTATAAAACATTGTTTTCATCACTAAACAATCAAGTTCTCCTCTCCCACTAATTGGGTTGTAATTTCTAACTTTATAGATTATTTAATATTTTGGTTGGTTTGAATTGTACCATTCAACTCAATAGAGGTGTTGTATAGAACAATAAAGGAGATCTATTTTCAAATAGAAAGTTGGACCTGGAGTTAGGAAGACCCAAGTCAATCCATCTTCAGGAATTTACTAGTTGTATGACCATTTACAGGTTGCTTAACCTTTCTTACTATCAGTTTCCTCATCTTTAAAAAAAGGGGGTAATAATAACATGCACAAATGGGATGGTCAACATCAAATGAGATAACATAGGAAAAGTTGGCAAACATTAATAGAAAACAATGATTACAAAGATTATAACAGGGATTACTATAGCTATTATTAAATACTGCTTCCTGCATTAGTTGTGTATTTATGAGCATGTCAGTTACCTACCTTTCTCATCTATAAAATGGGTATAATAATATTACATACAGCACCTACCTAATAATGATGGTAAAGGATCAAATATGAAATTATACATTAAGTGATAGAAAAACTTTGAAGTTCTAATTTATATTATTCTTATTTCTTAACAAAATGCTAAGAGATTCCTCAGTACTTGGATAATATTAGGGAGAAATTGAGTTTTTTCTCAGAGTTAGGGATGTACTTTCAGATGTTTCAATTGTTCAAGAAGAAACATGAGAAGTTGAACTTTGCTGTTAAGTCTGATTTTTTTAAGATTCTTTCTCCTGCCTTATTAAAATTTTTTTAGGGGACTCCTGAGGCAAGGCGAAGGTCACTACATGAAGCTAACATGCTCCTGGACCTTTTCCCTGTCAAAGATAGATGAAGCCTCTGCACTGGCATTCAAGCTATAGATACTATCAAGAAAAAAAAGAAGATCCAAAGAAGTTTTTAATGGTAGATATCATGGAGGATCTTCAATGATTTGTCACTTTGTGGGAAAAGTGGCAGCAAAGCCCAGGTGGTTGGACAGTGGGAATGCCAGTGAAAGGCAGTCCAGATCCTGATAATGTAAAACAGCAGAGGTGTCTGCAGCTGGATTGCAAGCCAGCAGGGTGTGTCCAAACCCCAAACAAAATCTGAACCCTGGGAACACTTGCTTGGCATCAAACCACTGCTAAGTCAGAACCTGGACACACAAAAAAGAGGGAATAAACCTCTGCAAAGGCAAGGACTGGACTGCATAGGCAACACCTTAACCAATGACAAGCCAGAGATACATACAACATACAAAGTTAGAGTCTATGCTCCCTATAACTGAGGAGCAGAGCTAAAACAACAAAGAGGAGCAAAAAAGCTAAAAGAGTGCCTACTACTTTGCAGATCAAAAAATGATAACAATTTTATGATGGAAGAAGAAATTAGTGAAAAATAACTCTCAGGGGAAGTCTCAAAGAGTCTATGAATTGTTCTCAAATACAAAAGTTCATAGAAAATCTTAAAAAAATTTAAAAAGCAAAGAAGAGAGAAAGAAGAAAAATGGAAAAAAGAAATGAGAGTCATGCAGGAAAATTATGAAAAAAGTGGCCTGGGTATTCAACACCTTTAAAAAAATAAATATAAAATGTAATGGAAGAAAACAAAGTCCCCAAAATTAGAATTAAACAAATAGACCCCAAGGAATCTTCCAGATCACAAGATTCTATCTAACAAAATAAAAAAGCTGAAAAAATTCAAAAAATATAAAATACCTTTTATGTTTTGTTTTTTTTTTTAGATTTTGCAAGGCAATGGAGTTAAGTACATTGACCAAGGCAACTGAAGCTGGATTTGAACTCAGGTACTCCTGACTCCAGGGCTGGTGCTCTATTCACTGCACCACCTAGCTGCCCCCTAAAATACCTTTTAGGAAAAAAAACTGGAACATAGAAAAGAGATATTCCATAAATAATCAGACAACTAGAAAATGAAGATCCAAAAAAGAACCTTGAAAACATCATACATGGAATTATCAGGGAAAACTGTTGAAATCTACTAGAATAAGAAGGCAATATGGCCATTGAAAGAATATACAGAACTCCTCCAGAAGTAGACCCCAGGATAAAAAACTCCAATTTACTAAAGTACAAAACCGAGAATTTATTGTCAGTGGAAAAGATAGCTGTTCAACAAAATAGAGGACTTCCAAAATTTCCTGATGTGAGGAACAGAACTGAACAAAGAATTCAATCACCAAATACATGATTGAAGAGATACATAAAAAGGTAAATGAAAGGGAAGAAAAAAAAACAAAATAAAACAGATGTTAGTCAAGATCATCAAATTGTATACCACTGCCCCTAAAAAAACACATCTAACTCTTGAGAATTTTGCTTCTCTTAGGAAAAGTAAAAGTTTGAATATAATTGAAGAGCTTGGACTTAAAGGATATGGGTATAGTTGCATCTTCTCTCTCCATTGAAGAGGCCTAATGACATCACTGTTTATGAGACTAAAACACTGATGAAAGCAGGGGTGTTTATTCTAAATTTAAGTGTTTCATTAACTTTTGATGCACTTTAATTTTGCCTGTGCTGATAATGCTTAGCACTTTCTCTGCTGAGGGCATCATGGACTTGGAAGTCCTGAGTCAGTGGATCCTATAACTTATAATCATTTGTAAAGTTCTCAAGTGAGACTTTCAGAACCTCCCAGTATTTAGAATATTTAAGATTCTTAAAGTTTTTTTAAATTAGAGGTGGATTTAATCTGTACTTTATTTAATAAAGGGTTATGTACCCTGGGTGGGGGAGGCGGAATAAACTGTGGGAGAAAATATACTTGGGAGAGTGGTACAAATATTTCATGAAATGATTTGGCTTTTAATTATGCTTTGGCTCAAAAAGATTGTGTGACCTTGGAGAGTATTTAAAAAGGGAGGATAATATTAAAAAATGATTATAATTTGATGTAGTTCAAGACTCTTGAATAGTGTACTTCTAATGAGACAGAAGAGGGGAGGGCAATTATTGACTTTGAGACAATACTATTTATCAAAAAATAAAACAATTTATCAAACAATCTGTGATGCTACTTTGATAACACTTTTAACTTATCAAGCATTCCATTAAATCAAGCATTCCATTAATGAACTCCTGATTGATGACACCAGATTGATAGTACTTGAGTGATAAATAACCCGAGGTGAAGAGTCACAAAGATTAAAAGCAGGGAGAAAGAAAGGAAGGTGTGAACACTGAGTAAATTCTATTCAATAGATTTGGCCCAGAGAGGGAATAAGAGACATCCCCAATTGGGTTTAAAATTCTATCCTACACTACAGTGAAAGTGGGATGGGAAAAGCTAAAGATAAGGGAAGAAGTGACTGATGAAAGGGAAGGCAAAAGTATAAGTGAAAATAAACTGAAATTTAAGTTTAAAAGAAAAGTTAAAGGGGAAAGGGAATACAACTTTCGTGAAGAAGAATAAGAGTAAAGGAAAAAAATATCAGTGGAGAAAAATAACATGAAGTGAAATAAAGAATTGGTAATCTTAAATGTATGGAATGAACTTTCCTATAAAACAGAAGCAGAAAGCAGAATAGACTATAAACCAGAATCCTGCAATATGTTGGTACAATAAACACATTTGTAGCAGTGAGATACACAGGGTTAAAGGTAAAAGGATGGAGAAAAATATATTGTGTTTCAGCAGAAGTAAAAAAAAAATCAGGGTTAGCAATCCTGTTCCCAGATAAAGTAAAAGCCAAAATCAATCTCATTAAAAGGGATAAGGAAATAAATTATATCTTCTTAAATATGTATCTTGGTAATAAACCTATATTATTGCTAAACATGTATGCACCTAGTGGCATAGCAACCAAATTCCTAGAGGAAAAGCTGAGTGAATTACAAAAAGACACATAGACAGCACAACTTTAATAATGGGGGATCTCAACCTCCCTCTCACAGAACTAGATAAGTCTAATCACAAAATACATAAGAAAAAATTAAGAAGGTGAATAAGTCTTAGAAAACTTAGATTTGATAGACGACCTCTGTAGAAAACTTAATGAGGATAGAAAAGAATATATATTTTTCTCAGCAATATATGGCACCTATACCAAGGTTGACTAAGCCCTATTCTATAAAACACTTATAATCAAAAGCTTAAAAGCTCAATTAAAAATGTACATTTCTCAGATCATGATGCAATAAAAATTTCATGTAATAAAGTGTCATGGAAAGATAAACCAAAAACCAATGGGGAAAGTAAATAGCTTCATTTAAATAATGAGTAGATCAAACAGAAAATAATAGAAATAGTCAATAATAATATCCAAGAAAATGATACTAATGAGACATTACATAAACATTTGTGGGATACAGCCAAGGAAGTTTTGAGGGGAATCATTATATCATTAAATGACTATGTGAATAAAATAGAGAAAGAGGAGACCAATGAATTTAATTTAATATGAAGCTTAAAAAGATAGCAAAAGAACAAATTAAAGTTTCCCCAATTAAATACCAAGATAGAAATTCTGAAAATTAAGGGAAAGATTAATAAAATCAAAAGCAAGACAACCATTGATCCAATAAATAAAGTCAAAAGTTAGTCTTATGAAAAAGTCAATACAAAGATCAAATTTTGGTTAATTTGAGGGAAAAAAGAAAGAAGATAAACCAAACTATTAATATTCAAAACAAAAGCGATGAATTAACCACTAATAAGTAGGAAAGTAAAGAGATAATGTGTACTTATTTTGATGAACTTATGACAATGGATTGGATAACTTGAGTGAAATGAATTGATATTTAAAAATACAAACTTACCAGAGTAACAGAAGAGGAAATAGTATACTTAAAAACCCCATTTCAGAAACAGAAATTGAAGAAACAATCAATGAACTTCCTAAGAAAAATTCTCCACATCCAGATAGATTTACAAGTGAATTAATTTTATCAATAATTTAAGGAAAAATTAATTCCTATTCTACATAAATTAAATTTTTAAAAGGAGAAGAATGAGTTCTTCTAACTTTGTTTTATGATACCAACATGGCACTGATACCAAAACCAAAATGAATCAAAACAGACAAAATTATAAACTCTCCCTCATGAATATTGATTCAAAACCATTAAATAAAAATTTAAGAATGATATTATATCAAGTTATTACTAGGATAATACACCAGCATCAGGTAAGACATACCAGGTATGCAGGGATGTTTCATTATTAGAAAAACACTTAATTTAATTGAACATATCAATAGAAAAAACAAGAAAAATCATATGATTATCTGATTGGATGCTGAAAAAGCCTTTGATAAAATAAAACATTACTATTAAAAACATTAGAAAGTTCAGGAATAAATGCACTTTTTCTTAAAATAATAATTAGTATCTATTCAAAGCCATCAACATAAATTAGATGTAATGTGGATAAATTTGGACCATCTCCAGTTAAATCACAGTCGAATCATGGATGTCCATTATCACCATTATTATTCAATATGCTATTAGAAATGTTAGTTTTAGTATTAAGAGAGAAAAAGAAATTGAGGAAATCAGAATTGCCAATAAGGGAAGCAAAGTTTTCATACTTTGCACATGATACTTGATGAAATTATTCAAGAACCTTCTTCAAACAATTGGCAAATTCAACAGGTTACTGGGATATAAAAAACACATAAGCCATCAACATTTCTATATCAAAAACCATACAAGAAAGTGAGGGTCATCAAAACTCTCTGGTATTGGTTAAGAAACAGATTAATGGATCAGTGGATTGATATATCTTCAAAAGAAACAATAATAAATGCCTACAGTTAAGCAATGTTTGACAAATCCAAAGCAATATATGAACAACATTTGAACAACAAACCTGAAGTGCAAGAGACTAAAAGAGACAGGGGTGGCTAGGTGGCGCAGTAGATAGAGCACCAGCCCTGGAGTCAGGAGTACCTGAGTTCAAATCTGGTCTCAGACACTTAATAATTACCTAGCTGTCTGGCCTTGGGCAAACTACTTAACCCCATTACCTTGTAAAAAACTAAACTAAACTAAACTAATAAAATGAAATGAAATGAAATAGTATAGACAACATTAAATACTTGGGAATCTACCTCCCAAGTCGAAATAAGAAACTTTATGGACACAGTTATAAAATACTTCTCACCCAAAGAAAGTCAGTTCTAAATAATTGGAAAAAAATGTCAATTGCTCATGTATATATCGAGTTAATATAATAAAAATGACAATTCTGCACAAATTAAAATACTTATTCAATTCCATACCAATCAAACCACCTAATAAATATTTTATCAAGTTGGAAAAAATAGTAACAAAATTCATCTGGAACAATAAAAGGTCAAGAATAGCAAAGGAAGTGCTAAAAAATTATATTATAAATCAGCAGTCATCAAAACTGCCTGGTACTGGTTAAGAAATAGAGTAATGGATCAGGGGGTTAGTATAGATTCAAAAGAAACAGTAGTAAATATCTATAGTTATCTAGAGTTTCACTGACCCAAAGACATTAGCTATTAGCTAGAATTCACTATTTGGCAAAAGATTTGGGGAAAACTGGAAAACAGTATAGCAAAATTTATACATAGATCCACATCTCACACCTTATACAAAGATAAGTTCACCATAGGTATAGGATTTAAACATAATGGGAGACATGATATATTAATTAATAGATCAAGAAATTATCTACCAAATCTATGGACAGGGGATAATTTATGGCCAAACAAAAATTAGAGTAGATTATGAAATGCAAAATGAATGATTTTGACTATATTAAATTAAAAAGGTTTTGTAGTAATAAAATCAATGCTGCTAAAATTAAAAGAGAAACAATCATGCCAGCTAGCTCTGATAAAGATCTAATTTCTATAATATATAGCAAAATAAAATATATTTAAAGGGTTACAGGTCCATAGTCATATGAAAATTGCACTAAATCATTATTTATTAGAGAAATGCAAATTAAAGCATCTCTGAGCTACTACCTCACACCCCTCAGACTGGCTAATAAGACCAGAAATGACAGTGATCAATGTTGGAAGTGATGTGGGAAATCTGGGACTCAAATACATTTTTGGTGGAGCTGTGAATTCATCCTATATTTCTGGAGAGCAATTTGGAATTACGCCCAAAGGGCAACAACTATGGAATCTGAATGCAGATCAAAGCAAATTTATTTTTTTTATTGCTTTCCATATTTTTTCTGATTTTCTTTCATATGACTGATATGGAAATGTATTTAGCAGAGTTGTACATATATAAACTCAATCAGAATTTTGATTTGGGAAGAGAGAGGGAGGAATAATTTTTTAAAAGAATGAAAGTTAAAAACTATTTCTAAATGTAATTGGAAGAAGATCATACATTTGTATTCATATATACATACTTATAAAAAATAAATGTTCAAAAAAAGAGGTTACGAGTCATTCCCTCATTCATTAATTTTTAAAGGATGTGAATAGGCAGCTTTCAAATAAAGAAATTAAAGCTATTAGCAACCACAAGAAAAAATACAACTAATCATTGTTGATTAAAGGAAAGCATATTAAAATAAGTCTGAGGTATCATTTCCCACCTATCAGAAAGGCAAAGATGAGAAAAAGGGAAAGTGGTCGATGCTGAAAAAGTTGTGGGAGGATTGAGATATTAATGCATTGTTGGTGGCATTGTGAATTGATCCATCCATTTTGGAGAATGATATGAAACTATGCCCAAAATGCAATAAAACTGTTCTTAACCTTTGACCCCAAATTTCTAATTCTAGGCCTCTATCCTGAATAAATCATAAGTAATGGGAAAAATCCTACATGTTCCAAAATATTCAGAGCATCTCTGTTTTTAGTGGCATAGAATTGGAAAATGAGGGATGACCATCAGTTGAGGCCTGGCAAAACTATTTATGGCCCATGATACTATAGAATGTTATCCTAGAATAAATAAATAGTTGGACTCTAGAGAATCATTGAATGAGTTACAGTATTCATTACAGAGGCAAGGGAGCAGAACCAAGAGAACAATGTACACATTAACAACAGCATTGTGAGATGATCAGCATTGATGGAAGCAACTTCTCTCAGAAAGTATGACCACCCTATTAGGCTAGCTGTAGACAATGCTATCCTCTTCCAGAGGAAGAAAAGCAAAACAAAACAAAACAAAGCCATATGAAAATTAAAAAAAAAAAACTTTTAGAGTCTAATGAACACTTTATTAAAAATATTTATCTTGGGAGCGGAGCCAAGCTGCAACAGGAGAAGAACCTCTCTGAGGTGTTCTCTCCATAGTATTTCAAAAATCATAAAATTATGACTCTTAACTAAATTTTCAAGAAACAGAACCCACAAATGGATCCAGTGAGGTAATTCTCCAGACAAAGGTAACCTGGAAAATAGCAGAAAGGCTCCACTCCACAGGGTTAGAGGGACAGCCCGACCATCAGGGTGAAGGAACTTCAGTCTCCTGGAGGCAGCCCCAAGGAGCCTAGTTGCTGCAACTCATGGCAACAGGGGCAGTTTCCTGACCTACACCCCAGAGATCAAGGGGCAAAAACATGGAAGATCAGCTAATCAGCTGGGGGAGGGGCACCTCCTAGCCCTTAGCACACTAACCAAGAAGCATTGGCTGCTGCAGCCCAGATCCAGGAAACAGAAGCAGGCAGAGCCATTAAGCAGGAGCCTCCAGGCAACTGAGCCTTGAGTGCTCAGCCTACCAAAGGTAGGGGAGTGGAGAGAGACTTCTGAGGTCTGTCCTCTATAAGTGGAACAGGACTCTGACCACATTCAGATCCTGATCACAGTCTAGGCCCCTCATAGAACAGCAGGGAACCTGCCACCTCAACCCCTTGGCAGAAGGGTGCTCTTATGATTATGCACAGACCAAGAGGGAAGGCAGAGATTCACACACTGAGATGCTTGTGGGAGGCTGTCCCAATAATACTCAAAAGCTCAGGATGCACCCCAAAACTAGGCATAGGCTGGGGAAATGAATAAACAGACAAAAAAAGGAACACCATTGAGAAATTCATTGTCTATGATCACAAAAAGGATCAAAATCCTCAATCTGAAGATGAGGAAATACAAATTCCTACATCTAAAGACTCCAAGAAAAACAGAAACTGGTTCAGGCTATGAAAGAACTAATAAAAGATTTTGAAAATCAAGTAAGGGAGGGGTAGCTAAGTGATGCAGTGGATAGAGCACTGACCCTGGAGTCAGGATTACCAGAGTTCAAATCTGGCCTCAAACATTTCATAATTATCTACCTGTGTGGCCTTGGGCAAGCCACTTAATCCCATATGCCTTGCAAAAACCTAAAAAAAATCAAGTAAGGGAGGTTGAAGAACAAAAAACATGAAAAAGTAGTCAGCAGCTTAGTCAAGAAGATTCAAAAAAATGCTGAAGAAAACATCTTAAAAACCAGCATAAGTCGAATGGACAAAACAGTTCAAAAAGTTATTGATGAGAAGAATGCTTTAAAAAAGTAGAATTGGCCAGATGGAAAAAGAGATAACCAAGCTCTCTGAAGAAAACAAATCCTTCAGATCTAGAATGTAGTTAAAGGAAGTGGTTGACTTTACGAGAAGTCAAGACACAATACTTCAACAAAAAAGAATGAAAAATTAAAAGAAAATGTGAAGCATCTCAATGAAAAATCAACTGATGTCGAAAAAAAGAATCAGGAAAGAAAATATAAAAATTATTGGGATACTTGAATGTCAAGATCAGGAAAAGAGCATGGACTTCATTTTGAAAGAGTTTCTACCGGGAAAATTGCCCAGATGTCCTAGAAGCAGATGGCAAATTAGAAAATGAGAGAATCCACCGATTTCCCCTGGAAAAAGATCCAAAAAGAAAAACAAACCCCAGGAATGTTATAGCCAAGTTCCAGAACTCCCAAGTCAAAGTGAAAATATTCCAACCAGCCAGAAGGATACAAATCAAGTATCGTGGAGCTGCAGTCAGGATCACACAGGACTTAGTAGCAACTACATTAAGGGCTCATAGGACTTGGAATATAATATTCCAGAATACGAAAGAGCTCGGAATGCAACTGAGGATCAACTAGCCACCAAAACTGAACATCATCTTCCAGGGGAAAAGATGGACTTTCAATGACCCAGGAGAATTTCAATTGTTCCTGTTGAAACAACAAGAGCTGAACAGAAAATTTTATCTCCAAATATAGGACTCAGGTGAAACATAGAGTGAAGGAGGATGGTAAAATATTAGGGACTTAATGATGATGAACTGCATGTATTCCTGCATAGAAAAATGATGCTGATAATACTCATAGGAAACTTCTAATTTAATAGAGCAGGTAGAAGGAGTTTTTATAGATGAGGCATAAGAGAGAGCTGAATTTGAAGATATAAAATATTGTAAAACTGGACTCAATGGCTGAAAGGGATGTTTAATGAGAGTAAGAGAAAAGAGAGGTAGCATAAACTAAGATATTTCATATAATTAGATTGTTTTTCCAATGATATGGAAGGGGGAAGGCTAGGGGGAATGAGGGAACCTTTGCTCTCATCAGAGGTGGCTCAGAAAGGAAACAGCATATATACTCAGTAGGGCATAGACATCCAGAGTAAAAAGGAGAGAAGGGGTACAGGGGGAAGTGGAGGATGTGATTGATGAAAGAGAGTGTGGACCATGGGGGTTAGTGGTCAGATGTAACACATTTTCACTTTTACTTCTTTCAAGGGGCTGGGATTAGATGGCCTATCTGGGACCACAGGGATAGTGGTTGCTGGGCCTTAGGGGTGGTATGTGGGCTCAGAGCCTCTTGGCCCCAGGGTAGGTGATCAGTCTGCTGCACCACTTAGCTAAACTACAGCACATTTAAGAAGAGGGTCAGAGTGAAAGGAGAAAAAAATATATTTTATGGTAGTAGGGATTTATGAATAGAGAGTTGCGCTCAGCAATAGCAATCAGGGAAAAATATGGAAGTAGCATTTGTGATTGACTTATACAGAATGTGATCCACCTGTGACCAATCTGGTGGTGTTGGAACACAGACTGAAGCACATTTTTTTTTAAATTTTAATTTTTTTCCCTTTCCTTTACTTTATTGCTCATGGGTATCTATATTTTTTTTTTGTGGGGAGTGGGTATTATGTTTACTTTTAAGAATATTTTAGAAATTATAAAAAAACATCATTTGCACAAAAATAAAAGATAAATATATTTAAAAATAAATGGAAAGTATCTGACCATTTAAAGCATAAAAAGAAAAGAAAAGAAAAGAAAAAAGTAAAAGAAAAAATTAAATTTTATCTTATGTATTTCTTTCCCTTAATCCTTATTTCTCATACCAAAAATGACTAATCTGTAAACATGTTTATCAGAAATAGCTTTGTACAATGTCAATCTGACTGTGCTTGAGAAGAGGGGGAAGGTGGAAGAAAATTTTGCTACTTAAAAATATACATCTGCATATGAATTATTGTTAAAAACTTTCATCACATGTATTTTTAAAGCAAAGTATTAATAAAAAATAAAAAAACATAAAATCATCCTTGAAGAAAAAATAAAGAGGGAACATAAATAGGAGGAATAACTATTTGTGAAATTGAAATTGCCACAAGAATAATTTTCAACTAGATAGAAACAAAAAAATACTCCTCATAAAACCATTAATGAGATCAGAAATTGGGGAAAATATTGGTAAAAATCATGATTCTAACAAAGAGCTTAAATCTTGCCTGGATACCTTTGATGAGAGCAAATTCTTAAGCTACATTTTGATTGGTAGAAATATCTGGCAAAGAGAGCTGTGGTTGACAGACAGGGATAATTCTAGAGAAGATTATATCTCTAGTGCAATAGCTTAATTAAAAAAAAGATAATGTGCATTTTCATTAATTTTTTTTCCTGGCTAACCCAAAAAATAGTTGAGTAGCCAAAAGAGAGCCACAGCTACATAAACACACATAGCAGACCTACAGTAGGAGAAGTGACAGACAGTAGTTCTTGCCATTTCCTATAGTGAACAAAAATGAATCCTTTCAATCCTTGGACTAGAAAGGAGAGGGTACATTCTGTCTTGAATGCTAACCAAATGAAAATTTTCATTGATCTTTGAAAGATGATTTCTTAAATTAAGGATTTTATTTGCTTGGCAAAGGTTTATTTTTTTTCTTTCTTTGATCTTTTGTTGAACGCAATCTTGTTGTTTCATGAAGTCATTAGTTTCCACAGATTCCATTATTTTTTTAAGAGAATTTTCTCCATTTACCTTTCACAATTCCTTTTCCAGTTGATCAATTCTAATTTTGAAGGAGTTTTCTATTTGTCCAAGTATAATTTTGAGATAATTAGTTTCTTTTTGTATTTGCCCAATTGAGGATTTGAGAGGATTATTTTCTTTTTTGCATTTGGCCAATTGACAATCTGAGGGAATTTTTCTCATTTTGTATTTCTCCAATTGCATTTTGCAAGGATTTGTTTTCTTGTCATGAGATGTTAATTTTCTCTTGCCAGGTGTTAATTTTCTCTTGAATTTCTTTTCCCAATTTTTCCAATTGATTTTTAAACTCCTTCCTGATTTCTTCAAGGAAGTAGTTCTAGGCTGGAGACCAATTCATAATCTCCTCAGAAGTGCTAGCTCTCTCTGGGTTAGAATCTATTTCTTCTAAGACTTTCTCCATGGGCCCTCCTTCCCAATGGCCTTTCTCCATTTTCCTAGAATCTTGTGTTGGAGGGGTAGCTCTCAGATATTTGCTTTTGAAAACACTAGAGGCTTTGTTCACTTGACCTAGTAATTCCAAGGTCTGCCCAGTAGGGATACTGGTTGCTTTCTCTGGAGCATTTGAGGCCCTCAGGAGTAGGGTCTGAGTTGTTCTGTTTTTTAAAATTAATTTTTATTAAAGATATTATTTGAGCTTTACAATTTCCCCCCATCTTGCTTCCCTCTCCCCACCCCACCACAGAAAGTACTCTGTCAGTCTTTACTTTGTTTTCATGTTGTACCTTGATCCAAATTGGGTGTGATGAGAGAGAAATCATATCCTTAAAGAAGAGAAGTCTAAGAGGTGACAAGATCAGACAATAAGATATCTGTTTTTTTTCTAAATTAAAGGTAATAGTCCTTGAACTTTGCTCAAACTCCACAGCTCCTTATCTGGATACAGCTGGCACTCTCATTTGCAGACAGCCCAAATTTTTTCCTGATTGTTGCACTGATGGAATGAGTGAGTCCTTCAAGTTTGAACATCACTCCCATGTTGCTGTTAGGGTGTCCAGTGTTTTCTGGTTCTGCTCATCTCACTCAGCAACAGTTCATGCAAATCCCACCAGGCTTCCCTGAAATCCCATCCCTCCTGGTTTCTAATAGAACAAGAGCGTTCCATGACATACATACATCACAGTTTGCTAAGCCATTCCCCAATTGAAGGACATTTGCTTGATTTCCAATTCTTTGCCACCACAAACAGGGCTGCTATAAATGTTTTTGTACAAGTAATGTTTTTACCCTTTTTCAATCATCTCTTCAGGGTATAGACCCAGTAGTGGTATTGCTGGGTCAAAGGGTATGCACATTTTTGTTGCCCTTTGGGCATAATTCCACATAGCTGTCCAGAAGGGTTGGATGAGTTCACAGCTCCACCAACAGTGTAATAGTATCCCAGATTTCCCACAACCCTTCCAACAATGATCATTATCCTTCCTGTTCATATTGGCCAATCTGAGAGGTGTGAGGTGGTACCTCAGAGAAGCTTTAATTTGCATTTCTCTAATAATTAATGATTTAGAGCATTTTTTCATATGGCTATGGATTGCTTTGATCTCCTCATCTGTAAATTGCCTTTGCATATCCTTTGACCATTTGTCAATTGGGGAATGGCTTTTTGTTTTAAAAATATGACTCAGTTCTCTGTATATTTTAGAAATGAGTCCTTTGTCAGAATCATTAGTTGTAAAGATTGTTTCCCAATTTACTACATTTCTTTTGAGCTTGGTTACATTGGTTTTATCTGTGCAAAAGCTTTCTAATTTAATGTAATTGAAATCCTCTAATTGGTTTTTGGTGATGTTCTCCAACTATTCCTTAGTCATAAACAGCTCCCCTTTCCATAGATCTGACAGGTAAACTAGTCCTTGATCTTCTAATTGCTTATAGTATTGTTTTTTTATGTCTAACTCCTGTAACCATTTGGATCTCATCTTGGTAAAGGGTGTTAGGTGTTGCTCTAATCTAAGTTTCTTCCATATTAACTTCCAATTATCCCAGCAGTTTTTATCAAAGAGGGAGTTTTCATCCCAATGGCTGGACTCTTTGGGTTTATCAAACAGCAAATTACTGTAATCATCTCCTCCTTTTACACCTATTCTATTCCACTGGTCCACCACTATTTCTTAGCCAGTACCAAAAGTTTAGTTGACTGATGCTTTATAATATAATTTTAGATCAGGTAGGGCTAAGCCACCTTCTTTTACACTTTTTTTCATTAAGCTCCTGGCAATTCTTGACTACCTATTTCTCCATATGAATTTGTTTTTATTTTTTCTCCATATGAATTTACTTACAATATTTTCTAACTCATTAAAGTAATGTTTTGGAATTTTGATTGGTAGGACACTAAATAGATAATTTAGTTTTGGTAGAATTGTCATTTTTATTATATTAGCTCTACCTATCCATGAGCAGTTGATATTAGCCCAGTTATTTAAATCTGATTTAATTTGCGTAAGAAGGTTTTATAATTGTTTTCAAAAAGATTCTGATTTTGTCTTAGCAAATAGACTCCCAAGTATTTTATATTGTCTGAGGGTACTTTGAATGGGATTTCTTTTTCTAGCTCTTCCTGCTGTTTCTTGCTAGACATGTATAGAAAAGCTGAGGATTTATGAGGGTTTATTTTATAACCTGCAACTTTGCTAAAATTGCTAATAGTTTCCAGTAGTTTTTTTGGATGATTTCTTAGGATTCTCTAGGTAGACCATCATGTCATCTGCAAAGAGTAAGAGTTTTGTCTCTTCCTTCCCCATTCTATTTGCTCTTAATTTCTTTCTCTTCTCTAATTGCTCAAGCTAACATTTCTAACACAATATTGAAGAAAGTGGTGATAATGGCCACCCTTGTTTCACCCCGGGGTCTTATTGGGAATGCCTCTAGCCTATCCCCATTGAATATAATGCTTGTTGATGGTTTCAGATAGATACTGCTAATTATTTAAAGGAACAGTCAATTTATTCCTACACTCTCTAGTGTTTTTAATAGGAATGGATGCTGTATTTTGTCAAAAGTTTTTTCAGCATCTATTGATATGATTATATAACTTATGATAGTTTTGTTGTTGATATAAGTGATTATAGTAACAGTTTTCCTAATATTGAACCAACCCTGCATTCCCAGAATAAATCCTATTTGATCATAATGAATAATCCTAGTGATAACTTGTTGTAATCATTTTGCTAAGATTTTATTTAGGATTTTTGCATCTATATTCATCATGGAAATAGGTCTATAATTTTCTTTCTCCATTTTAACTCTTCCTGGTTTAGGTAACAGCACCATATTGCTATCTTAGAAAGAGTTAGGCAGAGTTCCATCATTCCCTATTTTTCCAAAGAGTTTATAGAGAATGGGAACCAACTGTTCCTTAAATGTTTGAAAGAATTCACTTGTGAATCCATCAGGCCCTGGAGATTTTTTTTAGGGAGTTCAATAATGGCTTGTTGAATTTCTTTTTCTGAGATGGGGTAGTTTACGTATTTAATGTCATCTTCATTTAACCTGGGCAACTTATATTTTTGTAAATATTCATCCATTTCACTCAGATTATCAAATTTATTGGCATAGAGTTGGGCAAAATAATTTTGAATTATTACTTTAATTTCTTCCTCATTGGGGGTGAGTTCACCTTTTTCATTTATGATACTAGCAATTTGGTTTTCTTCTTTCTTTTTTTTAAATCAAATTGACAAAAGGTTTATCAAATTTATTGTTTTTTTTCATAATACCAACTTTTGGTTTTATTTATTATTTCAATAGTTTTTTTTGCTTTTAATTCTATTAATTTCTCCTTTAATTTTTAGAATTTCTAATTTAGTATTTAATTGGGGATTTTTGATTTGTCCATTCTCTAATTTTTTAGTTGCATGTTTAATTCATTGAGTTCCTCTTTCTCCAATTTATTCATGTAAGCATTTAGAGCTATAATATATCCCCTGAGAGTTGCTTTGAATGAATCCCATAGGTTTGGATATGTTGTTTCATTATTATCATTATCTAGGATAAAATGGTTAATTCTTTCTATAATTTGTTTTTTGGTTCACTCATTTTCTCCGTCCTTTATCCATATTCCCCAGTATTTTGTTTCTGAATACCACCCCCTTCACTTTGTTTGCCCTCTTATATCACACCCTCCCCTTTCTTTCCCCTTTCCCTGTTCCCTTCCCTTCCTTTTGTTATTTCCCCTTATTTCCTCCACTACACTTCCCTTTCTTTGTCCCCCCTCCCCTTTTCCCCTTTTACTTCTTGAAAGGTTAGATGTTTTATAAGTTAACTGAATATGTGTAGGTTGACTTTAAGCCAAGTCTGATGAGAAGAAGATTCAGGTGTTTCTCCTCTGCTCCCTTCTTCCCCTCTATTACCATACATTTCTTTGTACCTCTTAGTGTAATGACATTTACCCCATTCCCTCCCCTCACTCCTCCAGTCTCTTTCCTGTCCCCCATTTTAAGGAGGTAGTGTTTTTTTTATCATTCTATCTAAGTCATAGAAAATTCTGAGTGTCTGTCCCTTCTAATTCAGTATATTCTATCGAACAGAGTCAAAATTCCTGAGAGTTATTAGGGTCTTTCCCCCTGCTGGGGAGAAAGCCAGTTACATCTCTTTAGATTGAAGTCTCATGGATAGATCATGAATGTCCATCATTTCTGGCTAGGTATATTCTCTCTGTTAGAGTTATAATTCTCAAGATTAATGAGAATCTTTTTCCCCCCATGCTGGGATATAGCAAGTTTCAACTTATTGGATTGCATTTTTTATCCCTTTTACCACCAAGATTTTTTTTCACCTTTTCATCTGTTTCTTGAACCTCCTGTTTGATGTCCAAATTTTCTGTTTAGCTCTGGTCTTTTCATCAGAAATTTTTGGAATGCTTCTATTTCATTAAATGTCCATCTTTTTTCCCTGGAAGAGAAGGCTCAGCTTTGTGGGAAAGTAGATTCTTGGCTGCATTCCAAGCTCCCATGCTCCGCGAAATATATCATTCCAGGACCTTCAATCCCTTAATGTTGATGCAGCCAGTTCCTGCGTGATCCTTACCATGGCTCCTCAATACTTAAATTGTTTCTTTCTGGCTGCTTGCAGGATTTTCTCTTTTATCTGAAAGTTCTGGAGTTTGGCCACAACATTCCTTTGTGTTTTCATTTTAGAATCTTTTTCTGGTGGGGATCGATCTACTTTTTCAATAACTACTTTGCCCTCTGATTCCATGATATCAGGGCAATTTTCCATCACTAGATCCTGTAATATTAAGTCCAGGATTTTTTTCTCTTCATTGGTTTCAGGAAGTCCTATAATGTTCAGGTTGCCCCCTCCTCGATCTATTCTTGAGGTCAGTGGTTTTGTTGATGAGCTATGTTACATTTGCTTCTATTTTTTCAATTTTTTGATTTTGTTTAACTGACTCTTGCTGTCTCATAGAGTCATGAGTTTCTGTAGATTCCATTCTTTTTTGGGGGGGAGGAGTTTTCTTCATTAACCTTTTGCAATTCCTTTTCCAATTGGTCAATTCTACTTTTGAAAGAACTTTCCATTTAACCAATTGAGGTTTTGAGAGAATTTATTTCTTTTATGCATTTGCCCATTTGAAGATCTGAGAGATTTATTCTCATTTTGTATTTGTCCAATTGTAATTTGTAAGGTTTTGTTTTCTTGTTGCAAGGTATTAATTGTCTCTCCCAAATTTTTAAGCTCCTTCCTTATTTCTTCAAGGAAGTCCTTCTGTGCTGAAGACCAGATTGTATTCTCCTCAGAGGTTCCAGGTCTCTCTGAGTTAGTGTCTTTCCCTTCCAAGAATTTTTCTATGGATCCCACTTTCTGCTGACCTTTCTTCATTTTGCTAAGACCTGAGTTGGGGAGGGGCTGGTTCCCAGGGCTTGGGATAGCTAAAGGCTTTGCTCACTGAGTGCAGTTTCTCTCTCTGGCAAGTAGGAAGTGCTGGTTGCTTTCTCTGGAGTGTCTGTGACCTTGGTTGAGGCCTTCTCCCTTTCCTTGAAAGGAGGAGTTGAAGCTATTGAATTCTTTTGCCTTCAATCAATGGTTGGCTTTAACCTGGCCTGAGGTCATTCCTCAGCTGGTCTGGTTCTTCTGCTCACACACCTGGGCCTGAGGCAGAAGTAGTTCGCATTTGTTTGTAAGGGAAGAAGTCTGAGTTGTAATGGGACTCAGACCAGTGGGGCCCAGGGATGGTGTGCAAAGCCTTCTTGCTCCAGAACTCTCCCCCCAGCCCTGTCAGTTCTCCCGGGGGGGACAACACCAACACCAGCGCCTCTGCTCTCCAGCTGATTCACGCCCCCATGATCCAGCCCCACCACTGTTCCAGCAAATCCGGCTCTTGGGCCCTCAGACTCCTGGTTCCAATTCAGCTGTTGATCTGGCTGATCCGGGGCTGATCCTCCCTCTGAGCCCAGACTCACCTGCCCAAATTCAGCCAAAGCTGCTGCCATAGACAAATCCTGAGGTAGATGTTCTTTCTCCTGGCTTTTCTTTCTGGGTTTTGTGGGTTGGATTTCTTTTAAGAGGTTTGTTTCATGTGATAGATGGGGAAGAGATCAGGAGACTTTAGAACTGTGCCTGTCTTCTCTCCACCATCTTGGCCAGAAGTCTCCTGAGTTGTTCTTGAACAAGAGGCTGGGCCCTGGAGAGAGGGAGTTAACCTTCCTTTCAGGTAAGTGAACTCTATTGCTTACACCTGAGTCTGAAGGGGTGGGGGACATTACTGTTTGTTCTGGGAAGAGAACTCCACTGAAAGTTTGGAGCTCAGGTCCCTTGCCCAGCTGGTTGTTTTCCAGGAATGCTCTGATTCTCTGTTGGAATTCACCCTTCTTTCCACTGGGGCTTGCCAAACCTTCTTTCTCCCTGGCCTAAAATTGGTTCTCAGATCTGCCACTCACCAAGGCCTCTTTGGCTAAAGGTTGGTCCTTTGGCTTTCCCCACACTGCTGTCCCTGAATTGGCCCTCTTTTCTCTGCTCCTAGTTCACCAATGGTCCCTTGAGAAAGACCTTCTTGGCAGGTTTTCTTCTTCTTCTTCTAGCTTCTCTTTCTTGGTTTTGTCAATAAAATTTCTGTTAGGAGGTTTCTTTCATGTTATTTTTGAGGGGATCCCGGAGCACTTAACACAGTGTCTGTCTTCTCTCCACCTACTTGGCTAGAAGTCCTTTCTATTCTCTCTTAATAAATTTTATTTATTCTAGATGTCTGATGAAATTTTCTCCTGTTTTTCTAGGAAGGAAACAAAAGTCTAATATCATTGTTTTTCTGAGGTTATTGATGCAATCTATTTAAATCATTTTTAAATGTCCTAGCTCAAAATTGACAGAAGAAATATGAGTTTAAACAATTCTGTTGGACTAATTTATCACAATTACATTAGATAATAAGACAAAAAGAGAAAATGACAAATTAGAATGTTGGAAAAATGAGACATTGATGCACTGTTGGTGAAGTTGTGAAAGGATTACACAATTCTCTAGAACTATTTGGAACTGTGCCCAAAGTAATATAAAACCATGCCTGACCTTTGACTTAGTAATACATTACCAAGTCTGTAATCCAAAAAGATGAAAAACAATAACAAAAATACCCTTTTATGTTTAAAGTTATTTATGACAGCTCTCTTCTTGTGACGCAAAACTAAAAATTGAGGGGATGCTTATCATTTAGGGAATGGTTGAACATATTGTGGTATGTGATTAAGACAAACTGTTATTCAGTTATAATAAATGATGAACAATATTTTCTCTGTAAAACATCAATAAAAACAGCAAGAAATACCCAAACAACCTTGAATGAGTTGATGCAATGAGAACTGTTTTATATATATATATATATATATATATATATATATATATATATATATATATATATATATAAAGTAATAGCAATGTTGTAGGGTGATGTGAATTACTTACCTTTTTTTCCACAAAGCTGTGACCCAAGAAAACTCTGTAGAACTTATAGAGAACTCCATCCATCCCAAAGACAGAGTTGATAGTATTTTTAATACAGATTGAAGCATAATTTTTACTGCATTTTACTTGAGGTTTATCTTTTTTTCAGGGTAGTAGGTAATGTTTACTTTTGCAACATGACTATTATTGCAATGTTTTCATGATTGTACATATTTAACCTATAGGTAAAATAACTTGCTTTCTCAGTGGGGGGGAGAAAGGGAAAGAATTTAAAACTCATGGTTTTAAAAGTAAATTCTAAAATTTATGCATGTAATTGATGAAAATAAAATAATTGTAAAAATTTTTAAACAGTTAGTATAAAAAAGAAATACAATTTTCAAGAACCATAAACATCATTAAATTGTAAGTTATTTATATAAAGTAACCTATATAGAAATACAATCTTCATGTGGTAATGTATTATGTTAAGCAAAATCACTCAAGAGGAAAAAGTTTCATCACATGACTTCAATTTACATGCATACCTTATTACAGTTCTCAAGAGTTAACTAAAAACTTTACCCTCTTCTGCTTACCTTTTAAACATCTCTTAAATCTTATACTTAAAGCTCAAATATACTGTTCAGTTTTGGTCTTTTTATCACAAAAGTTTGAAAGCCCTTTCATTAAAATCTTCTTTTCCCTTGAAAGAATATGCTGAATTTTGAGGGTATTTGATTCTTGATTGTAGTCCAAACTCCTTTGCCCTATGGAATTTCTGGTCTTCTGATATTTAATTTAGATGCTGATAATACCTGAATTATTGCAATTTTCATATTTAAATTGATTCATTTTGACTACTTTTAGTATTTTCTCCTTTCAATAATAATTCTGAAATTTGACTTTAATATACTTTGGAATTTTTAATTTGGCTTTTCTGGGATAATAGGTTTCTTTCAAGGACTATTTAATTTTATTTTTTGTATATAGAATATTTCTCATTGAACCTGCTCATTGAAGATTGTTTGGGTTTTTGTTGTTTTCGTTGTTTTACTGAGAGAATCCTATTCATCTTGTCTTATAACAGAATAACATTTCATCTTAATCACATTCCACAATTTGCTCAAACATTCCTTAAATGATAAGCATCCCTTCATTTGATGATAATTTTCTGCATGATAATTTCTTTCTTTATGATCAGGGCTTTCAGGTACATTAATAATAACTTAAATTTTCTCTCTGTGTTCTATTTTCCAGGTTGCTTGTTTTTCCAAAGAGGTACTTTACATTTTCTTCTATTTTTTAAACCTTTTGGCTTTTTTGATGGAATTTTGTTGGATCACAGAGTTATTCATTTCCATTTTGCCAATTTCAGTTTTTAAGGCTTTATTTTCTTCTGTTACATATTTTTGTTTCCTTTTCCAATTCGTTAATTGTATTTTCCAGCTGGGTATTTTTTTGGTAAAATTATTGCTTTAATAGTTATTATTAAATTAATTGTATATTTTCACATTGCAACAATCATCTTATTATGAAAAAAAACATAAAGACTTCTGGGGAAAATGGCAGAGAAAAAACAAGAACTCTGCTAAGATCTACTGGTTTACCCTGAGAAATAATATGAAAAAATCTCTTAGCATACATTGTATTGAAAAAAAAACAAAACAGAGGGGCAACTAGGTGGAACAGTCAATAGAGCACCAGCCCTGGAGTCAGGAGTACCTGAGTTCAAATCTGGCCTCAGACAGTTAATAATTACTTGGCTGTGTGGCCTTGAGCAAGCCAATTAACCCCATTGTCTTGCAAACCAAAAGCCAGAAAGAGAAGCAAGGGAGGAGAAGAATATCTACCAAAATTTCTGTCGCCTGGGATCCTGGGTGAACCTGGGGCAGAAAGCAGAGAGCCAGTGGGGGTGGGGTGAAAGCCAGACTAACCTAAGATCAGTACTAGAGGCTTTGACTGTGGGAGTGGAGGTCTAGAGAACTCTAGCACAGAGAGTTGCTGTACACTGATCCTCTCAAATCAAGCCTGTGGCCTCCATTCTTTCAGCATAGTCCTCTTGTGGGTACACAGGCTATTCTAACAGCCATGACACAAATAATCTCCAAGTAAACTGCCACCTGGACAGTCTCAGTAGCTGGCTTGCCACCCTGAGAGATAAGGTGAGCCGGAGTCCTTGGGAGCCAGAATCCTTGGGAGCTGGACATTCCACCCCACTGACCAAGGGCACTAGACACAGCTGTGCTTTATCATCTCCTCCCTAACGTACCCCTTATCATGTAATGCAAGAAGCTGAATGTACACATTGCTTTCATCCCTCACAATTACCTCATTATTTTTTGTTCTACCCTGGAAGACCTAACAGTATATATGTAATAGCTAAGCAATAATAAAATTGAGCTGGAGGCATAAGACAGTAGTGGCTTGACTTGTTATTCTCAGCTCTCCTCCTGGAGGGAGGTCGCCTCTGTGGGCCCCAAGGAAGCAAGCCACAACATCCTCTTCCCAGAACAAACACAGTAATAGTCCTTCCACAACCCCCCTCCACCCCACCTCCAGACTCAGGTGTGGGCAGCAGAGCTCCCTCAGCTAAAAGGGAGATTAACATTCTCAGCCTAGGGCACAGCCCACATTGTTCAATGATAACTCAGACCCAGCTGCTGCCCCTTACCCACTCTAGACCAAGGCAGAGGAGCTCAAATTAAGGCCACTGACACTCTAGAGAGAGCAACCAGTAAACCAAGTGAGCAAAACCTCCAGGAATTTCAAAACTATACCTCTATGTGCCAGCTCCTCCCCAATAACAAGAGCCAATGAAAATGAAAGAAGGCCAATGGAAAGAGAGGTTCATAGAAAACTACCTAGAAGTTAAAGACCCTGACTCAGAGAGATGGGGAACTTCTGAGGAGAATATGAATTGTTCTTCAACCCAGAAAGACTTTCTCAAAGAAATCAGGAAACAGTTTAAAAATCAATTGGAAAAATTGGAAAAAGAAACTCAAGAGAAAATTAACACTTTGCAAGAGAAAATTAACATCTTGTAAAAAGAAAACAAATCCTTGAAAAATCCAAATGGACAAATACAAAAAGAACATAATTCTCAAAAATCTTCAATTAGCCAAATGAAAAAAGAAAATAATTCTCTCAAAACTACACTTGGACAAATAGAAAACTCGTGAAAAATATAACTGACTAAGAGCACAAGGAGTTACAAAAGATAAATGAGGAAAATTCTTCTCTAAAAAATAGAGTGGAATATGTGGAAACAAATGAATTCATGACACAACAAGAATCTGTTAAACAAATCCAAAAAATAAAAAAAAATAGAAGAAAATGTAAAACATCTCTTCAGTAAAATCACTGACCTTTAGAATGTAACCAAGAGAGACAACATAAGAATTACTGGGCTTCCCGAAAACACTGAAGAGGACAAAAGCCTGGACATAATATTACAGAGTTGAGTGATGGAGAACTACCCTGATATCATGGAACCTGAAAGCAAAATAGTTATTGAAAAGAATACATCAATCTCCTCCCCAAAATGAAAACACCAAGGAATATTATGGTCAAATTCCAGAAATATCAGGTAAAAGAGAAAATCCTGGGGGCAGCTTGGTGGCGTAGTGGATAAAGCACCTGCCTTGGAGTCAGGAGTACCTGGTTTCAAATCCAGTCTCAGACACTTAATAATTACCTAGCTGTGTGGCCTTGGGCAAGCCACTTAACCCCATTTGCCTTGCAAAAGTCTAAAAAAAAGAGAGAGAGAGAGAGAGAGAGAATCCTGAAAATAGCCAGAAAGAAACAATTTAGATACCAAGAATCACAGTAAGGATTACACAGGACATGGGTGAATCAACATTGAGGGATTGAAGGGCCTGAAATGAGATACTCTGAAGAGCAAGAGACTTTCTAATGCAGCCAAAAATACACTATCAAGCAAGACTAAGTCTTCGCTTCCAGGGGAAAAGATGGACATTTAATGAAGTATGAGACTTCCCTCTCTTCCTTATGAAAAGACCAGAAATAAATAGAACATTTGGACATCAAACGGGATACTCAAGAGACACATGAAAAGGTAAATTTAAAAAAGGGTAAAGAAAAAAATATGCTACCCAATAAGATGAAACTGGCTATATCCCCACCTGGGAGAAAGATTCTCATGACTCTCAAAAATTGTAAATTTTTAAAGAGAATATACTTAGCCAGAAGTGATAGACAATCATGATTTATCTGTGTCTCTGATAAAATGATTTTAAAACAATATCTCCTTAAAAAAGAGTGGAGAAGTAAAAAAGGCAGGAGGGTGGAGGAGACTGAATGGAGTGAAGCACATTACACAAAAAGGTACAAAGGATCTTTTGCAATAGAAGGGAAGAAAGGAGGAGGTGAGAGCTGCCTAAATCCTAATCTCACCAAATTAAGCCTAAAATTATCATACACACACTCCATTTAAGTTGAGAAATTTCTCTTACTTTTCAAGTATAAAAAGGGGAAAGGGGGAGGGGGAAGGAAAAGAGGAACTAACAGAAGGAAGAAGTGGCAAAGGGAGAGGGGTAAGAAGGGGGGCATTGTATACAAGAGGGTGAATAGACTGAAGGTGGTGATATTCAGGAAGAAAATACTGAGGAACATGGATAAAGTGAAAAAGGAGGAAAATATAAAAAAGAAGGAAGACAACGTGGAGGCCAATAAAGAGTTAGTAATTATAACTTTGAATGTTAAGGGGATTAACTCTTCTATAAAAAATAAGTGAATAGCAGACTGGATTAAAAACCAGAATCCTATGATATGTTGCTTAGAAAAAGTTCATTTGAAGCAGAGAGATACATGAAGAGCAAAGGTACAAGTTTGGGGCAAAATATATTTTGCTTCAACTGAAGTGAAATAAGCAGGGGTAGCAATCCTTATCTCAGACAAAGCAACTATAAAAATAGATCTCATTAAAAACGATAAATAAAATAACTATATCTTCATAAAGGGTACCATGGACAATGAAGTGACTTCAATGCTAAATATGTATGCAACAAGTGGTATATTATCCAAATTTTTTGAGAAGTTGAAAGCATTAAAAGATGACATAGAAATCTTCTGGTGGGAGACCTCAACCACCCACTCTCAGATTAGATAGATCTAAGCATAAAAGAAACAAGGAAGAAGTTACTGGGGTAAATATAATGTTAGAAAATATAGGCATTATGGACCATTGCAGAAGGATGAATGGGAATAGAGAAGAATATACTTTTTTTCTTCTGCAGTGCGTGACACTTACACAAAAATGACCATGCACTAGGCCTTAAAAACCTAATAATCTATTGCAAAAAGGAGGAAATAGTGAATAATCCTTCCCTGATCATAATTGAATAAAAATCACTTGCCATAATGAGCCAGGGAGAGTTAGAACTAAAAGAAATTGGGAACTAAACAACCTCACTTTAAGAAGGAGTTGATTAAGAAACAAATTATAGAAAGAATTAATGATTTCATTCGAGATGATGATAATATATTAGACAACCTACCAAAACTTATGGGATATAGCAAAGACAGTTGTCAGGAGATTTATTATATCTTTAAATGCTTACATGAATAAATTAGAGGAAAAAAAATCAAAAACTAATCATGCAGAAAAATTAGAGAAAGAACAAATAAAAATCCCCCCAATTAAATACAAAATTAGAAATTCTAAAAATTAAAGGAGAAATTAATAAAATTGAAATCAAGAAAAATATTGAATTAGTAAATAAATCCAAGCATTGGTTTTATGAAAAAACTATAAAATTGATAAAACTCTTGTTAATTTGATTTAATAAAAAGAAAGTATAAAACCAAATTATCAGTATCATAAATGAAAAATTTGAACTAAGCATCAATGAGGAGGAAGATGAAGTAACAATGCAAAATTATTTTGCCCAACTATATGCTAATAAATTTGATAATCTAAGTGAAATGGATGAATATTTACAAAAATATAAATTGCCAAGTTTAAATGAAGAGGAAATTAAATACCTAAATAACCATATCTTAGAAAAAGAAATTCAACAAGTCATTATTGAACTATGAAAAATCTCCAGGGCCAGATAGATTCACAAGTGAATTCTATCAAAAATTTAACGAATAATTAGTTTCAATTCACTATTAACTATTTGGAAAAAATATTTGAAGATGGAACTCTGCCTAGCTCTTTCTATGATACCAATATGGTACTGATATCTAAACCAGAGGAGTCAAAACAGAGAAAGAAAATTATAGACCTATCTCCCTAATGAATATAGATGCAAAATACTTGAATAAAATCTTAGCAAAGCAATTACAGCAAGTTATCACCAGTATAATTCAGGATTTATCCCGAGAATACAAGGTTGGTTCAATATTGGCAAAAGTGTTAGTTCAATTATTTTAATTAACTATCACAAGAAGAAACCTATCAGAATCATATGATTATATCAATTATATCAGTAGATGCTGAAAAGCCTTTGACAAATTAAAACAACCATTCCTACTAACAGCACTAGGAAGAATAGCAATAAATATATTTTTTCTTAGAATGATAAACAATGTCCATATGAAACCATCAACAAGAATTATATGCAGTGGGGATAAGGTCGAGGCATTGCCAATTAGATCATGGGTGAAACAAGGATGCCCATTATCACCACTACTTTTCAATATCATATTAGAAATATTAGCTTCAGCAATAAGATAAAAGAAAGAAATTGAAGTAATTATTATTGGGAAGGAAGAAACAAAATTGTCACTCTTTGCCAATGACATGATGGTATATGTAAAGAATCATAAAAATCATAAAAAAAACACTAGAGGAGAATATGATCTGATCTCTAGCACAGAAAGACATCATTGAAGAAATCAGGAAGGAGGTTAAAAATCAGTTGGATATTTTAGGAAAGAAAATTAATACCTTGCAACAAGAGAATAAATACTTGGAAAGTAAAATTGGACAAATACAAAATGAGAATAATGCTCTCAGATCCTGAAATGGGCAAATGAAAAAAATAAAATAATTCTTTAAAAACCTCAATTGACCAAATGCAAAACTCTTACAAAAAATAGAATTTACCTATTAGAAAATGAGTTCCAAAAGTAAATGTAGACAATTCTTCTCTAAAAGAATGGAGTCTGTGGAAACTAATGACTTCATGAGAGAGCAAGAGACTGTTAAACAAAATCAAAAAACTGAAAAAATAGAAGAAAATGTAAAATACCTTATCAGCAAAACCATTGGCTTTGAGAAGAGATGGAGGAGGGATAATCTGAGAATTATTGGTCTTCCTGAAAATATTGAAGAGAGAAAAAAGCTTGGGCATTTTATTACAAGATTTAGGGATGGAAAAATGCCCTGATATCATGAAATCAGAGAGCAAAATATTTATTAAAAGAATACATTAATTCCTTCTTGTAAGATATCCTAAAATAAAAACATGAAGGAAAGGTGAGGCCAAATTCCTGAACTATCAGATAAATGTCAAAAACTTGTAAGCAACCTGAAAGGAACCGTTTAGATACCAAGGAGCCACAGTAAGGATTACACAGGACCTGGCTGCATCAACAATAAGGGATTGAAAGAACTGAGATGAGATAATCTGACGAGGAAGGGAGCTTGGTATGCAGCCAAGAATCCACTATCAAGCAAAACTGTGCCTTCTCTTCCAGGGGAAAAGATGGACATTTAATGAAATAAGAGACTTTCATCTCTTTGTGATTAAAAGACCAGAGCTAAATATAAAATTTGGACATCAAACAGGAGACTCAAGAGATGCATGAAAAAGTAATTAATAGAAGGGTAGAGAAAAAAAATGCTATCCAATAAGATGAAATTGGCTATATCCCCACCTGGGAGAAAAATTCTCATATCTCTTGAGAATTGTAAGTCTATTAGACAGAATATACTTAGCCAGAAGTGATGGACACTCATGACTTATCCATGAGACTACTATTCAATAAGATGATAGTGGCTATATCCCTACCTGGCAGAAAGACTCTAACAACTGTTGAAAATTGAAATTCAATTAGAGATAATAAACTTAGCCAGAAGTGATGGATGCTTATAACATCTCTGTGACTCAGATAGAATGATTTAAAAACAATACCTTCATAAAAAGGGGAACAGCAAGGAGATGGGAGGATGAAGGAGATTGAATGGGGTAAATCTTATTACATTAAGAAGTACAAAATATCTATTGTAATGGTGGGGAGGAAGTGAGAGGCACATGAATCTTCCTCTCATCATACTTGGCTTAAAGTTAACTTACATTCATACTCAGTTAAGTTAAGAAACTTATCTTACCTTTAAGCTATTAAAAGGGGAAATGGGGAGGGGAATATGGGGAGGAGGCAAATGGGAACAAACAGAAGGAAGGGAAAGAAAATGGAGAAAAGGGAAAGGGGGAAGAAAGGGGAGGGAATTTGATATAGGAGGGTAAACACACTGAAAGAGGCAGTATTTAGCAACAAAATAGAGGGAAATATCAATAAAGTGACAAAAGTAACAATTACAAACAGAGGGAAGATAGAATTGAAAGCAATAAGAATTAGTAATTATAACTTTAAATGTGAATGGGATGAACTCTACCTTAAAATGTAAGCTAATAATAGAGTGTATAAAAACCAGAATCCTACAATAGAGTAAAGGTGAAAGGTTGGAATAAAATATATTTTGCTTCATTTGAAGAGAAAAAGCAGGGATAGCAATCCTTATCTCAGACAAAAAAGCTGCAAAAGAGATAAGGATGGAAACCATATCCTCCTAAAAGGTACCATAGATAATGAAGTAATTTTTTTAAAGGCTTTTGCAAGGCAATGGGGTTAAGTGCTTTGCCCAAGGCCACACAGCTAGGTAATTATTAAGTGTTTGAGGCTGGATTTGAACTCAGGTACTCCTGACATGCAAAGACAGTGCTCCAACTATTGTGCAACCTAGCTGCCCCTCCTCCACTGTACCACCAAGACACCCCAATATAGTAATTTCAATACTAAATATTTATGCAGCCAATGGTATTGCATCCAATTTCTTAGAGAAGTTGAACGAGCTACAAGAAAACATAAACAGCAAAACTTTACTAGTCAGAGACCTCAATCTCCCACTCTCAGATTTAGATAAATCTAGTCATAAAATATACAAGAAGGAAGTTAAGGAGGTAAATAGATTGTTAGAAAACCTTGATACGATAGACTTATGGAGGAAAGTGAATGTGGTTAGAAAGAATTATGCTTTTCTTTCTGCAGCAGATGGCACTTAGACAAAATGATAAATTGCAGAAAGGCAGAAATAGTTAATACAACTTTCTCAGATCATAATGCAATAAAAATAATATGTAATTTTGGGCCAGGGAAGATAAAGACCCAAAACACAATGGAAATTAAAACTAAATGTCATTTTAACAATGATAGGGTCAAACAACAAATTATATAAAATATCAAATATTTCATCCTAGGTAATGACAATAATGACACAACATACCAAAACATATAGGATTCCCTCAAGGCAACTATATTATATCTTTAAATGCTTACATGAATAAATTAGAGTAAGAGAAAATCAGGGAAATAAATATGGAGCTAAATATAATTGCAGAAAGAACAAATAAAAAATTCCCAATTAAATACCAAATTAGAAATTCTAAATATTATGGTAGAAATTAATAAAATTGAAAGCATGAGTGCTATTGAAATAATAACTAAAACCAAGTGTTGCTTTTATGAAAAAGAAACAAATTGATAAACCTCTGGTCAATTTGATTAAAAAAAGAAAGAAGAAACCCAAATTGCTAGTACCAATATGGAAAAGGTGAACTCACCACCAATGAAGAGGAAATTAAAGTAATTATTTGGAATTATTTTGCCCAATCTGTGCCAATAAATTAGACAATTTAAATGAAATGGAAAAAATATAAGTTGCTCAGGTTAAATTAAGAGGAAATTAAATACCTACATAACCTTATCTCAGAAAAAGAAATTCAACAAGCCATTATTGAACTGTCTATGAAAAATCTCCAGGACCAAAGGGATTCACAAGTTAATGCTATTACAGATTTAAGAAATAATTTGTTCCAATTCTATATAAACTCTTTACAAAAATACATGAAGGTAGAACTCTGCCTAACTCTTTCTATGACACCAATATGGTGCTGATCCCTAAATAAGGAAGAGTTAAAACTTAAAAATGAAATTATAAGCCTATCTTCCTGATGAATATAGATCCAAAAATCTTAAATAAAATCTTAGCTAAAAGATTACAGCAACATTTCATTAGGATAATACACATGACCAAGTAGGATTTATCCCGGGAACATAGGGTTCATCCAATATTTGGAAAACTGTTAGTATAATTAATTATACCAAAATTAAATCTATCAGAAATCATATGAATATATCAATAAATGCAGAAAAATCTTTTGAAAAAATACAGCAACCATTCCTACTAACAGCACAGTAGAGTTTAGGAATAAATGGATTATTCTTTAGACTAATAAGCAGTACCTATCTGAAATTATCAACAAGCATCATATGCAATGGGGATAGGCTAGAGGCATTCCCAATAAGATCAGGCCTGAAATACAGATGCCAATTATCACCACTACTTTTCAATATTATATTAGAAATATTAACTTCAGCAATGAGAGAAGAAAAAGAAATTGAAGGAATTAGACTTGGGAAGGAAGATACAAAATTCTAACACTTTATTGATGACATGATGTTATACCTAGAGAATTCCAAAAAATCATCTAAAAAGCTACTAGAATTAATTATCAACTTTAGCAAAGTAGCAGGATATAACATAAACCCTCATAAATATTCAACAATTCTATATATGGCTAGCAAGATATAACAGAAAGAGCTAGAAAGAGAAATGACTTTCAAAGTATCCTCAGATGATACAAAATGCCTGGGAGTCTATCTTCCAAGGCAGACTCAAAAACTTTTTGAAAACAATTACAAAACACTTCTCACACATAAAATCAGAATTAAATAACTGGACAAACTTCAACTGCTCATGGATAGGTCAAATTAATAAAATAAAAATGATATTTCTACCAACACAAAACTACCTGTTTAGTGCACACTAATCAAAACTCCAAAAAAATATTTTAATGAGTTAGAAAAATTTGTAAGTAAATTTATATGGAGAAATAAAAAGTCAAGAATTTCTACAGATTCAATGAAAAAAAGTGTAAAAAAAGGTGGCTTAGCTTTACCAGATCTAAGATCTGAGACTGTCTGGTATTGGCTAAGAAATAGAGTGGTGGATCATTGGAATAGTCTAGGTGTAAAGAGCAGGGAATTGTTATAGTAATATGCTGTTTGATACACCCAAAGTTTCCTTTTATTGGGATAAAAACTCTCTCTTTGATAAAAACTGGGAAAATTGAAAGTTATTATGGAAGACACTTGGAATAGACCAAGACCTGACACCTTATACCAAGGTAAGATCAAAACGGATACAGGGTTTAGAAATAAAAAAAACCCCAATATTATAAGCAAACTAGAAGATCAAGGAGAAGCTTATCTGTTATATCTATGGAAAGGGAAGCAGTACATGACCTATGAAGAGATAGAGAACATTATTAAAAGCAAACTAGATGATTTTGATTATATTAAATTAAAAAGTTTTTGCACAGACAATACCACTGTAACCAATATTAAAAGAGATGTAGTAAATTGGGAAACAATTTTTACAACTTGTATTTCTTACAAAGGACTCATTTCTAAAATATATAGAGAACTGAGTCAAATTTTCAAAAAAAGTGCCATTACCCAGTTGACAAATTGTCAAAAGATATGCAAAGCAATTTACAGATGATGAAATCAAGGTGATCCATAATCATATGAAAAATTGCTCTAAACAATTACTTACTAGAGAAATGCAAATTAAAGCATTCCTGAGGTACCACCTCACTCCTCTCAGACTGGCCAATATGACTAGAAAGGACAATGATAAATGTTGGAAAGAATATGGGAAATTTGGGACACTAATACATTGTTGGTGGAGCTGTAAACTCATCCAACATTTCTGGAGAACTGTTTGGAATTGTACCCAAAAAGCAATGAAATTGTTCCTAACCTTTTATCTAATAATACCACTACTGAGTCTATACCCTGAAAAGGTTTATGAAAAAAGGGTAGAAACATCACTTGTACAAAAATATCCATAGCAGCCCTCTTTGTGTTGGCAAAGAATTGGAAATTAAATAAATGTCCTTCAATTGGGGAATGACCTAGCAAAGTGGTATCTGTATATCATGGAAGACTATTGTTCTATTAGAAAGCAGGAGAGATGGGAATTCAGGGAAGCCTGGATGGATTTGCATGATCTGATGTTAAGGTATATGAGCTGAACCAGAAAAATATTGTACACCCTAACAGCAACATGGAGCAATGATCAACCCTGATGGATTTGTTCATTCCATCAGTACAGCAATCAGGGACAATTTTGGGGTATCTGCAATGGAGAATACCATCTGTATCCAGAGAAAGAACTGAGGAGTTCAAATAAGGACCAGACATTATTACCTTTAAGTTAGGGGAAAAACCCTGTTATCTTATTATGTAATTTTGCTATCTCTTAGACTTTATTTTTCTTCCTTAAGTATATGATTTCTCTCTCATCACAATCAACTTAGATCAATGTAAACCTGTAAACCATGGAAATGATGCAAAGACTAACAGAGTGCATTCTGTGTGGGTGGGGGAAGGGAAATGTAAAATGCAAAATAAATACAATCTTTTTTAAAAAAAAGATAAAACTACTTGAAACAATTAGCAACTGTAGCAATGCTGCTGTATATAAAATAATGCCTCATAAATCCTCAAGATTTCTAATAACAAGATTCAGCAACAAGAGCTAGAAAGAGAAATCCCAAACAAAATAACTTGATAAAATATGAAATACTTGGGAGACTACCTGCCAAGACAGATTCAGAAACCATATGAAACAACTACAAAACACTTTCTCACAAATAAAATCAGATAAAACCACTGTAACCAAGATCAAAAGAAATGTAGTAAACTGGGAAACAATCTTCATGGTTAGTCCTGACAAAGGACTCATTTCTAAAATATACAGAGAACTGAAACAATTAAAAAAAACATTCCCCAATTGACAAATGGTCAAATGATATACAAAGGCAATTTACAGTTGAGGAGATCAAAGCAATTCATAGTCA
This sequence comes from Macrotis lagotis, assembly GCF_037893015.1. Lineage (NCBI taxonomy): Eukaryota > Metazoa > Chordata > Mammalia > Peramelemorphia > Peramelidae > Macrotis > Macrotis lagotis. Next base: position 389,062,064 of record NC_133666.1, read on the forward strand.
TATGAAAAATTGTTCTAAATCACTACTTATTAGAGAAATGCAAATTAAAGCATCTCTGAGGTACCACCTCACACCTCTAGGATTGGCCAACATGACCAGAAAGGACAATGTTCAAAGTTGGAAGGGATGTGGGAAATCTGGAACAATACTATATTGTTGATGGAGCTGTGAACTCATCCACCATTTCTGGAGAGCAGTCTGGAACTATGCCTAAAGGGCAACAAAAATGTGCATACCCTTTGATCCAGCAACACCACTACAGAGTCTATACCTTGATGAGATGATGAAAAAGGGTTAAAACATCACTTGTACAAAAATATTCATAGTAGCCCTGTTTGTGTTGTCAAAGAATTGGAAAGCAAGTAAATGTCCTTTGGTTGGGGAATGGCTTAGCAAACAGTGGTATATATATTTCATGGAAGATTATTGTTCTCTTTGAAACCAGGATGGATGGGAATTCAGGGAAGCCTGGAGGGATTTGCATGAACTGCTGATGAGTGAGATGAGCAGAACCAGAAAAACATTGTATACCGTAACAGCAACATAGGGGTTATGATCAGCCTTGATGGTCATTCCATCATTGAAACAATCAGGGACAATTTGGGACTGTCTGCAATAGAGAATACCATCTGTGTGCAGAGAAAGAACTGTGAAGTTTGAGCAAAGACCAAGAACTACTACCTTTCATTTAGAATAACAATATGATATCTTATTGTCTGATTTTTCTATCTCTTATACTTTAAGTTTCTTCCTTAAGGATATGATTTCTCTCTCATCACATTCAATTCGGATCAATGTATGCCATGAAAACAATGTAAAGACTGACAAATTGCCTTCTGTGGGGGTGGGGGGAAGGAAGTAAGTTAAGGGGAGAATTACAAAACACAAAATAAATAAAATCTTTGAAAAAGACAAATAAAATAAGATTTAAAAATTTGGGCAAATAGCATTTACTCATGGATAGAATGAGCTAACATAATAAAAATGACAATTCTACCTAAATTTAACTACATATTTAGTGCCCTACCAATTAAAATTCTACAAAACCCTACTTTAATGAGTCAGAAAATAAATTCACATGGAGAAATAAAATCAGAATTTCCAGGGATTTAATAGAAAAAAGTGAAAAAGATGGTGGCCTAGCCATACCATATCTAAAGCTATATTATAGAGCATCAGTCATCAAAACTGTCTAGTATTAGCTAATAAATAGCATGAAAGATCAGTGGAATAGACTAGGTGAAAAGGAGACAGAGATAGCAGGAATTGTATGTAGTCATCTGCTTTTTGACAAACCCAAAGAGTCTGACTACTGAGATAAAACTTTCTCTTTGATAAAATCTATTGGGAAACTTGGAAGCTGGTATGGCAGAAACTCGGTTTAGACCAATACCTCACACCTAAATTCAAGATTAGATCAAAATGGATACAAGATTTAGACATAAAAGACAATATTATTAGCAAACTAAGAAGAATTTATCTATCAAATCTATGGAAGGGGAAGCAGTTTGTGACCAAGGAAGAGCTCGAGAACATCATTAAAAAATAAACTAGGAAATTTTGGTTACATTAAATTAAAAAGCTTTTTCACAGACAAAACCACTGTAACCAAGATCAAAAGAAATATTGTAAATTGGGAAATAATTTTTTACAACTAGCATTTCTGACAAAGGACTCATTTCAAAAAAATATAGAGAACTGTGTCAAATTTATAAAAAAGCCATTCCCCAATTGACAAATAGTCAAAGTATATGCAAAAGCAATTTACAGTTGATGAAATCAAATCTCTCCATAGTCATATTAAAATTGTTCTAAATCATTACTTATTAGAGAAATACAAATTTTAGCATCTCTGAGGTACCACCTCACACCTCTCAGACTGGCCAATATGACTAGAAAGGACAATGTTCAATGCTGGAAGGGATGTGGGAAATCTGGTCACTAATGCATTGTTAATGCAACTGTGAACTCATTCAGCCTTTCTGGAGAGCAATTTGGAATTACACTCAAAGAGCAAATAAAAATGTTCACAGCCTTTGATCCAGCAATACCGCTAATGGGTCTAAACCCTGAATAGAACATGAAAAAGGACAAAAACATCACTTGTATAAAATTATTCAAAGCAGCTCTGATTCTGGAGGCAAAGGATGGTAAATTGCATGAATGTCCATCAACTGAGGAATGGCTGAACAAATTGTGGTATATGTGTGTTATGGAACAGTATTGTTCTATTAGAAACTAGCAGAGATCAGAATTCAGAGAAGACTGGAAGAATATGCATGACCTGATACTGAGAGACATGATTAGAACTAGAAGTACATTGTGTACCATAACAGCAACATGGGGTTGATGATCAACCTTAATGGATTTGCTCATTTGTTCAGTGCACCAATCAGGGACAATTTGGGTGTATCTGTGATAGAGAATACCCTCTATATCCAGAGAAAGAATTGTGAAGTTTTGAGAAAGACCAAAGACTCTTAAATTTATTTTTAAAAAGTTATCTTATTATATAATATTTCTATTTCTTATATTTTATTTTTTCCTTGAAGATATGATTTCTCTCTCAACACCTTCAATTTAGATCAATGTATATACCATGAAAACAATGTAAAGACTAATAATCTGTCTTCTTTGAGGAGTGGGGGGAGGGATGGGACATTTGGGGATGAATTGAAAATTCTAAAATAAATAAATTTATAAAAAAAGGATAAACCTTCCTCCCCCCAAAAAAATGTAGAGAAATCTCAAGAGAAATGAAGTGAGAGAAAAAAGAAAATGCATTTCAGTCTAAACAGATAACATCATCTCTGTTTCTGGGATAGGTTGTATTCACCATAAACCATCAGATAAGTTGCTTCAGTGGTTTTTCCCACAGTTGCTATTATTAACTGTATTTCCCTCCATTCTCTTCCTCTCCACTTCAATTTATTCTATTCTGTCTCTCCTTTCACCCTTTCCATCCTCAGAAGTGTATTGTATCTGATTACCCATTTCTACTCTTTTCCCTGTCTTATATCAACTACATCCCCTCTTCCTTCCTTCTGTTCCCATTATCTCAGGCCTTTTCTCTTATTTTTTCCTCTAGGATAAGATAGATTTCTTTACCTTATCAGGTGTATTTATTATTATCTATCTGATGAGAATGAAGGCTCACTCACCCTTGCCCCTTCCAATCCATTGCAAAAGCTTTTCTTGACTCTTTTATGTGAACTCTTTTAGTCCATTCTACCTCTCCTTTCCCTTTCTCCCATATATATATATATATATATATATATATATATATATATATATATATGTATATATTTGTGAATTATCAGTACCTTCTTCCCATGCAGGAATATATGCATTTCATCATCATTAAATTTATTATAGTTAGCTCTTCCTATCCTCTCTCTCAATGCTTTGTCTGAGTCCTGTACTTGAAAATCAAATGTTCTGTTCAGCTCTGGTCATTTCAACAGGAAATTCTGTAAGTTACCTAAGTTATTGAATGTCATCTTTTACCCTTAAAGAGGATCTTCAGTCTTGGTTGTAATCCACATTCTTTTGGCTTCCAAAATATAATCTTTCAAACCCGATGAGTTCTTAATTTAGATGCCGTTAAATTCTGTGTTATCCTCAATATAACTGTATAATATTTGATATGTTTCTGTCTATTTGTTTGAAATATTTTCTCTTTGACTGGGAGTTCTGGAATTTGTCTATAACGTTTTTATTTTGGAATCTCAGGAGATGATTAGTTGCTTATCGCCATTTCTATTTGACCGTCTGCTTCGAGGATGTCAAGGCAATTTTTCTGGATTATTTCTTGAAAAATTAAGTCTAGGCTCTTTTCCTGGTCATGATATCTAGGTAACACAATAATTTTTAAATTATCTCTTCTGGATGTGTTTTCCTGGTTGTTTTTCCAATTAGATATTTCACATTTAATTTTTTTTTCACTTTTTGGTTTTGTTTTACTGTTTCCTGAATTCTATCAAAGTTTTTGGCTTCTCTTAGATTCATTGTCCATTTGAAGGTGATATTTTCTTCAAAGGGCTCTTTTATCTCTTTTTCCATCTGGCTAATTCTGCTTCTTAAGACATTCTTCATCTCACTGGTCTTTTGGAATGCTTTTGCCATTTGACCTAAACTTGTATTTAACATGTTACTTTCTTTTTTTTTTCTAGTTCCTTCACCAAGCTTGTGACTTGGTTTTCCTGATTTTCCTGCAACTCTCTCATTTTTCTTCCCAATTTTTCTTCTCCCTTCTTCAAATGCTTTTCAAATAAATTTTCAGCTCTTCCATAATCTGAGACCAATTCCTACTTTTTCTTGTTGGCTTTGAATACAGAAGGTTTGACTTAGCCTTCTTCTGGGTGTATACTTTGATACTCTGTGGGATTGTCCAATTCTTTTTTTTTTCTATTGTTTGCTCATTTCCCTTGGCCTATGACCTGATTTTAACTGACTTTCAAAGGTTTTGGGCGTTTTTGGGACACCTTCTCAATAACAACCTTGCTTCTACATTGTTTGTGAGAGGCTCTCAGTACTCTCTTGGCTTGTGCTCTGTTCTGTGGATGAACACAGCCACTCCCCTCTTCTTTGGAACTGTGAGGAACTTCCCCATTCCTTTATCTGAGTATAGGCAAATAAGTAGAGTCCTGTCTCAAGGAGGGAAGAGAGACCTCTGCATTCTCTCCTGACCCTCCTATCCATATGTGGGCCAGGCACTTGGAAACAGTTTCTGGTGGCTTCCCAGGTTTCTATTTGGGGCTACCCTGAGACCAACACTTCCCTGAGTTCTGAGTTCAATCTGGTATGGTACAGTTCTCCAGCTGACCCTTTAAGCAGTCCAGATGATCCATGGTCCAAGAGGTCTGGAAACAGCTTCTGCTACTGTGGACTCAGGTGTCCCACAGACTGTTTCTGGAAGGCTGGAACTGGTTTGTTCTGGCTGGAATGCAGTGTGGCTCTTTCCAACCCTGATCCCAGTGAAATACACCTTTCCTAGGGATCTACCAAGTTGCCTGAGATGGAAAATTTTTTCACTCTCAGTCTTTCTGTGGGTTCTGAACCACTAAAATTTAAAATCATAATTTTATGGCATTTGGAGTTTTGGAGGGAAGAGATTCTGGGAATTCCTGTCTCCATGACACCATCTTGACACCACGACTCAGTTAATTTTTAATGCTTCTTTTGCATTTTTTTCTCCATTTTCCTTCTTCTCTTCTTTGATTTTTCAAAGACTTTTTGAGTTCTTCCAAGAGAAATTTTGGAAGTAAGACCAGTTCATCAATCATCAGATGCTTCTCATGTAGGTATTTTGTCATTGCTTTCCTCTTCTGAGATGATTTTTTAATCACTCCTAATAGAATTGTACCTGTTGATTTTTTTTCCTGGGGTACATTTGCTTTTCTGAGCATTTTAAAAGTTGAACTCTGTTCCTGTCATATAGGATGCATAATTGCAAGGGTTTTTTTTTTTTTATGATGGTGACCTTGGTTCTGGGTCCTTGGCTTTCCTTTTTATCCATTTCCAGTTTTCTTTGGACTAGGGAAACCAAGTGCTTTATCAGCTTCCCAGGGCTTGAAACCTAAATCTCCAAGGTACAGTTGTGACCCACACTGCAGGGAGAGCTGTGCCAGGTCTCAGGTATGTGTAACTCAAAGCACGTCACTGACATCCCTTCTTTTCAACCTATACTGGGCTGTGTTACCCTTCTACCCACTTGACAGATCTTTTTCTGAAGTTCCTCCAAAATATTTCCCTGAATAGTTGTTTCATTGTTTTTGGCAAGTCTTGTCACTTTAGGATAAGTTTAGGGGCTTCATTCAAAGTACTTTTGGGAAAGACTCTGAGTGCATCGTAATTTTGTACCACTATCTTGGCTCAGCCAAGAATTATATTTTATTTTTAAGGCCTCCTTGGGGAAAAAAGCAGTTTATCAGAAATAATAATCAGGACAACAACTTTCCATCATATACCAAAATAAGCTTAAATTTTTTGTGTAAACTGCATATTAAAAATCATGCCATAAAAATTAAAAAAGAAACAGATCATAAAGTACTTTAATATCTGTATATGGGATTACATCATATCCAAACATGATATGGAGGCAAAAAAGAAATTAGTAAATAATTGTAATTGCATTGAATGAAAAGGTTTTACACAAAAAAATTAGTACATCTAAATAAAAAAATGAATCACCAACTGGGAAGAAATCTTGTCAAATAAGTGATAAAATTTTGATATTCAGGCATCAGAACTTGGGCCCCCATCAAAAAATGGTAGAGAATTTACACCCTATGTCACAGGACCAAATTAAAAACAAGATGAGTAGATTTAAGCCAGAGTGACCAGTGGCAGATTATATTAATGTGTATGTTGTTCTGTCTGTGTGTATGTGTGTGTTTGTGTGTGTGTGTGTTTTTCTGCACCTACACACAATGCAGGCATATACACTTTCATATATCTATCTTATGGAACATTTACTATGTAAAAACAATGACAGAGAGAGGGGGAGAGAGACAGAGAGAGAGAGAGAGAGAGAGAGAGAGAGAGAGAGAGAGAGAGAGAGAGAGAGAGAGAGAGAGAAAGTGGATTGATAGATACGATCTTAAAAGTACTATCCTGTTTTTCAAAGTGCTTTGTAGTTTTTGTAGTAGAAGAAGCTGTGAATGATTGCTTGTCCTTCTATTCTTGTATCTCAAAACCGGACAAGAATCATAGCTATTTTATTCACATCAGTAATCTATGGTCTAGGTGTACAATTCCCTTTAGTTGGTCTTGATGAGAAATAGTCATATTGCAAAGCAGAGGATAGTAGTTAACTTCTCAGCCCAAATTAACTCTCTCTTAGAAAACATTGCTACATAAAAAAATAACCTTATGTATCAATCAACTTATTTATCCAGAGAGTAAAACAAAAACTGGGGAAATTATACAGCTTAGTTAAGAGTGGCATTAATAAATGTCAAGAGAAAAATGCAAAAAATTGGAAGCTATATATTATCTTAACTCAACCAGAATTAGAACACCCTCACAAGAGAACATCATGCTTAGCATTTTCAGAAGATGCACACCTCTCTTAGTCTTATAGTCCCATCTATCTCAAAATCCTTTTGCTGTCCCAGTCTCTCTGCATAATCAAACTCAATTCTCAATAATCCTAATATCACAATTCCTTCCTTGAGAATTTTTTTTATTTCCATTCAACATCTCATTTAGTTTTATCCTATGGAAGTCTGAGTGATTCACAGATAGATAACCTTGAACAAGTAGGAAAACATGATTCCTAGTGGCTTAACAGAAAAGACAGGCAAACTATTATATATATATATATATATATATACACATATATATCTATATATCTATATATATGTGTGTGTGTGTATATATACACATATATGTCTGAAAGAATCTCCATAGAAGTTAAAATAAGATAAATGCATATTGAAACAACCTGAGGTTTTCCTTTATATCCAGAAAATTGGTAAAGATGAAAAAAAGAGAAATCATGAGTACTGGAGAGATTTTAGAAATATAAGGATGCACTTGTATGATTGATGGAGTTGTGAATTGGTACTTCTATTATAATAATGGTCACTGAATGGTCTATAGCCTTTAACTCAAAAATTCCCAGATGTTAACTGTCAAAATATAACTGACTCATATACATTATATATATATATATATATATATATATATATATATATTATGTATATGTAGGTATATATATATATATATATATATATAAAACTGAAAAAATATTTATAACAACCCTTTTTTTATGGTAACTAAGAGTTGTGAATGATATAGATGCAAATCAAAAGAGGAGTGATTGAACACATTGTTGAATGTGAATGGAATGGGATATTTCTGAACCATTAAAAATTTATGAATATAAAGAATGTAGGAAGAACATCCAAAGACTTATGTTAACTGACCCAGTTAGTATAAAGTGAAACAAGCAGATCAATGAAAACTTCATGAAGAGAATTAAGTAATGGAAATGGAAATAACAACCACAAAATTAATTTTTCAAAAGCAAAAAGATCATCCTAATTGACAGAAACAGATCCATGAAAAAAATACCCAGAGAGGATTAAATAATGGAAATGGAAATAATAACCATAAAATTAATTTTTCAAAAGAAAAACTATCATGCTAAACACCCAAGGAGACATATGAGGAGAAATCCTTAGTCCTTTTAAGGACTCATGGAATATGATGCATTTCATATGATTTCAGATTTCTTTTCTCAACTTATTGATTGATCTTTTTTTTTCCTGAATTGTTATCTTATTTTAAAAAATGCTTGTAGGAGTTAGGTGGTGCAGTGGATAGAGCATCAGCCCTGGAGACAGGAGTACCTAAGTTCAAATCCAGCATCAAACACTGAATAATTACCTAGCTGTTTGGCCTTGGACAAGCCACTTAAGCCCATTGCCTTGCAAAAACCTAAAAAAATATTCTTAATTCCACCCTTCCAAAACAAAATTTCCTAGGTTTCCTTGGATGCTAACATAGTGATCTTTTTAATGAGTCATTTGTTCAGTCCCTCTGACTCAAAGTAGTGCAGTGGTACTGTAAATAGACCTCTAAATATGGAATTAAAATATGAATGCAATTTATCTTTAGATATTTACATGCAACTAGATCCAAATCACTTAGCTTCTCTTTACCTCAGTTTATTCACCTTTTGAATGGAAATATAAAGATGATAATATTATCTACCTCCCACTATTATTGAGTTATAAAAATAAGATAGTATTTGTAAAGCACATTGCATAATCTAAAGAGATCTATAAATGTTAATCAATGCTACTACTACTACTACTATTACTACTACTACTTCTACTTTACTACTACTACTACTACTACTACTATTACTACTACTTCTACTACTACTACTACTACTGCTGCTGCTACTACTATTCCCACTCCTACTACATCTAATATATTTGCATATATATATATATATATATATATATATATATATATATATATATTGCTTGCCATTCCCCCTTGCTTTCTTTTAAAAGTCTTTGCAATGAAGCTTAGTTTCTAAGAGTGGGTATGGGGATATATTCAATAATGAAGGTGAGATGAGAACAAAATATAACAATTAAAATAAGATTTAAAATAAACAGAATCTTAATTGATTTTATAGTGTAGAGAAGGTTAGTTCTTTATTCATCATACCTCAATCCTTTTCCTCAGTGCTCTGGGGAGAAGACTGAGTTGCAGAGCTAATCCATAAAGTAGAATATTAAATTATAACTAGAGTCAACTGTGTATAGATCATTGCTTTTGTATATCTAAAGGCCATGATTTAGATGAATCAAATATTATCACTTGCTGTAGACATGTCAAATTGCTTCATTAGTATTTTAGGTGCTTTCCTGACTTTCTCATAAAAATTGAGGCAGTTCATCATTACTATTATGGAATAGAGATCAATAAAAACAAAACAAATGATGTTACATAAAGACAATGCAGTTACAATGCTTTTAAATTCCGTCATTTAATTACCTATTTCCTAATTTAATGAATGAAACATTTTAGTTTTTTAAATTATTCCTGAGAAAATCAATTATTAGAAATTAAATATAGATATATTACCAGTCACCATGAGAAAGAAATTCAGTTATAAAAAATCTTTTCAATTCAGAAATACATTGATTAGAGACATAGATAATATTTTTTAAATTGTTAAATAAATAATGACGTTATTTATTGATAAGCTGCCCAGCTTAGAGATCATGAAATCCAACTCTGAATTTTACCCATAGGCAATTAAAGCCTAGATTCTTTAAGTGACTTTTGGACCACCACATAGATAGTACATAGTTCAAGACAGATTCCATCTTAGATTTTTTTTCTTCAAATTCATTCTTCTTTTTACTAGAAATTTTAGTTCTAGAAATATCACATGGAATAATATACAACCCCTTCTTGTGGAGTGTAATTCTTTTACAATCTGACACCAACTTACCTTTCCAAGATTGTCAAACAATACTTACTTGATTGTATAGTCCATTTCAATCAAACTGAAGTATTTGCTATGGTTCACTTTTGACATTGCATTCCTATCTCTATACATTTGTAATAACTATCCACCATGCCTGCAGTTCATTCTATTTTAAATTAGCACTGTTTTCCTTTGAAATTCATCTCAAGCATTACTTTCTAACCTACTCAAAGTCTTTCCTACAACCTCCAATTGTAAACCCCTACCTCCCTAAAATCCTTCCAAATTTAAATAGTATTTGTTTTCTATTGTTTAGCTTTCTTAGTATTGTATGATTCTTTGTGATCCCATTTGGAGTTTTCTTGGCAAAGATCCTGGAGAGGTTTGGTAGTTTCTTTTCCAGCTCATTTTACAAATATGGATATTGAGGCTAATAAGGTTAAGTGACCTGCCCAGATATTTACAATTAGGAAGTATCTAAGGACAGATTTGAGTTCAAATTTTCCTGAAACCAGGTCAACCACTGTATTGACTGAAACCCCTTTGTGCCTTATAATTATTCTCTATGTATTTATAAATATAAATTATCTCCCCTAATAGGACATAAATTTCATCAAAGGTTATTGTTTCATGCTCCTCTTTGTACCTCTACCACATAGAGAAGTGACTGGCACATAAGAAGCACTTATTGATTGTTTTTATTCTTTAAAATTCATTGGTAAATGTATTTTACCAGAAGCACTTTTAGATTGCACTTAATTACACCTCAAAATTCTGGAATCAAGTAGAAGAATTCCTTGACAAGATTTAGTGGCTACTTTGATAGATGTTCTGCAGCGAGACTTTTTATATTAAATATATTTTATTTCATTAAATATTTTCTATTTGTGTTAATTTTTTTCAAAATTCATTTTTTTTAATAAATTTTGAGTCACAAATTCTTTCGCTCAAGCACCTTCTCCCCTCCTTGAGAAGATTAGCAATTTGAAATAGATTATATAAGGGGACTTAAACATTTAGTTCCATATTAGCCAAAAGTAAAGATAAGCCAAAAGTAAAAATACAAATAGATTTTTAAAAATATATGTTTCATATCTACATTTAAGGCTTATCAGTTCTCCAGTGCTATGTATCATTTTTTTTTCTTGAGTATGTTGGAAGAATCTTTCAGTTTATCATCCTAAAAATATTACAGCCTTCTGGTTTTGCTCACTTCATTTGAATCAGTTCATCTGTTATTCCAGGATTTTGGTTTATTTGGAAAATCATCCTGCTTGTTATCTTATATTACATCATCATTCCATGAGAATTGTAAACCTGCACCTTGTTTAGTCATTCGCAAATAAATAGATAAGCCCTCAATTTCCAATTCTGTGTCCCCCACAAAATAAATAATTTTATATGAATAGAATTTTTTTCTTTGCTTTCATTTCTTTGGGATACAGACCTAGTAGTGGTATTGCTGAGTCAAAGAATAGGCACAGTTTTCTTTTGTTATTATGTTTTTTCTTTTAGTTCTTATTCTCCTTTTACAACATGAAATGGGAAAATGTAAAATATGATTGCATATCTACAACCTGTATCAAATTGCTCATATGAGGCAGGGGTTGGAAAGGGAGGATGATACAGAAATATAGAACTAAAAGACTTACAAAAAAATTGAGTCGTAAAAATCATGTTTGCAAGTAATTGAAAAAATTAAAATAAAATAACAACAAAAAAGAGTATGCACAGTTTATAGCCTTTTGCCCAATCTTCCAAACTGTTGTCTAGAATTTATATAAGCAACAAAGCAATATTGTTCCAATTAACCTACTTACCCTTTGTTAATTTGATGTGGTAATGAATAAGTAAATCAATTTTGGTAGAATTACTATTTTTGTTTTACTGACTCAGTCTATCCATGAGCCCTTGATATCTTACCAATTGTTTGTATCTGTCTTTAATTCTATAAAAAACATTTTGTAATTATGTTTACATAATCATTCAATTAGTCTTGGTAATTAAACTCCAAAGTATTTTTTAATTATCTGTAGTTATTTCAAATGGAATTTCTCTTTCTTTTACTTTCTGAAGAGTTTTACTGGTAATACATAGAAACTGATGATTTATTGTGTTTTGTTTTATAATCTACATCTATTCTAAACTTAATTGTTTCTACTAGATTTTTAGTTGATTCTCTAGAATTTTTTGGTTGTTTGAGCATTATGTCATACTATCTGCAAAGCATGATAGTTTTATTTTCTCATTGCTTGTATTCAGTCCATTTCTTTTTTTCATCCTTTTGCAGGGGCTATCATTTATCTTAGTATTTTGGATAATGATCATCTTTGATTTACCTTGTTTTTTTTTTCTGACCAAGTTTACCTCTATTAAATAAAATGCTTTCTCTTGGTTTTAGACTATGTAAAGAACTCAACCAAAGCAAGCTTTCACATGATGGTCAGAAGAAGCAATGCAAGGATGCTCTCAAGGTAAGGTCATTCTGAAGAACTTTGGAATTGTTTGCGTAGCATGGGAGACACTGACAAAGGATAACTCAGTTTGGCAGAACTGCATCAAAAGAGCTGCTGTGCTAATTGAATACATCAGAATTGCATTAGTGGAAAAGAAACATGAGATACACAAATTAATGTACATTTCCATTTCAAATGATTTATGTCTGACCAGGGGTCACGTTGGTCAGATCTAACATCTTGTATCTTGAGTCCTATATAGTCTTGTCAATTTGATCCTCTTCAAGAACACAGGACAAAAAACAATCCATTGTATCTAACTTGTCTATGATTGTATCCATCCACTTGATTTTTTAATATATTTTTGTTAGATTTATTAAAATATAAGAGGAAGAAATTCAATTTTCCCCAAAACCTTGTTGACTTCTCTTTTCTAATTTATTCTTCTATGCACTTCTATTTCATGGGTGACCAGCCTATTCATATTCACAATTTTTAATAATAAATGTGTTTTTCCTTTTATTCTATTATTTATATCAATATTGGTCATGCTGTGAGACAAGAATCAAATCAAAATGGAAGAAAGAACACATTAAAAATTCCCTCAAAATGGATAGGCCACCATCCCTAGAGTCAGGAGTACCTGAGTTCAAATCTGGCCTCAGACCCTTAATAATTACCTAGCTGTGTGGCCTTGGGCAAGCCACTTAAGCCCATTTGCCTTGCAAAAACCTAAAATAATAAAAATTAAAATAAATTCCCTCTAAAAAAGTCATTATATGTAAGTCAACTTTTTAATTATTGAAGATAATAATCTTTGGTCTTCATATAGATTCCACACTTCCTTCTTTTGATATGGATGATACATTCCACCAGAGGTATTTTAAAAATGTCTTTGATTATTCTATTGCCTAAAAGAACAAATCCATATAGGTGATCAGCACACCATGTTTTAGTGTATTTAATACTCTTCTGGTTCTGCTCATTTCACTCTGCATCAATACATGGGAGTATTTACAGGCATTTCTGAAATATGATCACTCATGTTTTCTTGCAGAACAATAATGTTTCATCGCTACAAATACAACAATTTGCTCAGCCATTCCTCTATTGAAGGGTGTTCCCTCAATTTCCATTTGTTTTTCACTACAAAAAAGAGCTGCTATTAATACTTTTATGCAATGGATAATTTTTACTTTTTTTTTCTTGATCACTTCAGGATTCCGAACACAATAGGGGTATTGCTAGATCAAAGGGTATGCATGGCATTATTGCCCATAGGTCATCATCCCAAATTGCCCTCCAGAAAGGTTGGATCACTTAACAACTCCATTAACAAGGCATTAGTGTCCTGCATTTCCAAGATCCCCTCTAACACTGATCATTTTCCTTTGTAGTCATATCAACTAATCTGATAGGTGGGAGGTATACCTCAGAGATATTTAATATGTACTTCTCTAATCAATAATAATTTTGAACAATTTTTCATATGACTATAGGTAGCTTATATTTCTTCATCTGGGAATTGTCATTCCCTAATCTTTGACCATTTATCAATTGGAGAATGATTTTTTTTTTATAAATTTGACTCAGTTCTCTATTCAATTTTAGAGAGGAATCCTTTGTTCGAAACCCTGATTGTAGAAATTGTTTCCCAACGTACTGACTTCCTTTTAAACTTTGGTTCAGTGGTTTTGTTTGTACAAAACCTTTTAAATTTAATGTAATCAAAATTATCCAGGTTGTTTTTCTATCTTTTCTTTGTTCATAAACTGCTCCCCTTTTCATAAATCTGAGAGGTAAATCATTTTGTGGTCTCCTAATTGGCTTATAATATTAAATTGTCCATTTAAATTCTGTACAAATTTCAACCTTATCTTGGTATATAATGTGAAAGGTTGAACTTTGCCTAGGTTTCTTCCAAACTATCTTCTAGTTTTACCAGCATTTTTTTAGAGAGTTCTTATCCCAGAAGCTAGAATATTTAGATTTATCAAACAATAGATTATTATAGTTATTCGTTGCTGTTTCTTTATTTCTTTTTTTTTTTTTTAGGTTTTTGCAAGGCAACCGGGGTTAAGTGGCTTGCCCAAGGCCACACAACTAGGTAATTATTAAGTGTCTGAGACTGGATTTGAACCCAGGTACTCCTGACTCCAGGGCCGGTGCTTTATCCACTATGCCACCTAGCTGCCCCACTGCTGTTTCTTTTGCACATAATCTATTCCATGGATCCATCACTTTATTTCTTAGTCAACAACAAACAGTTTTGTTGACTAAGGTTTTATAATATAATTTTAGATCCGGCATGACCAAGCTGTTTTCCTCTTCATTTTTTCCTATGAATTTCCTTGCTTTCTTAACTATTTGTTCCACTTTATGAATTAGGGTACTATTTTTTCTAACTCAGTAAAGGAATTTTGAGGAACTTTGAAAGGCACTAAATAAGTAATTTAATTTAGGTAGAATTATCCTTTTCATTATCCTAGCTCAGCTTACCTAAGAGCAATTGACATTTGTCCAGTCATTTAGATCTGATTTTATTAGTGTGAAGTGTTTTATAGTTGTTTTCATATGGTTGGTTCTGAGTCTGCCATGGCAGGAAGACTCCTAAGTCTTTTTTTTAAATTTATTTATTTTTGAATATTACAATTTTCCCCCAGTCACACTTCCTTCCCCCCACCCCCCACAGAAGGCAGTCTAGTAGTCTTTACATTGTTTGCATGCCATACATTGATCAAAACTGAATATGTTGAGAGAAATCATATACTCAAGGAAAAAATAAAGTATAAGAAATAGCAAAATTACATAATAAGATAACATTATTTTTAATTAGAGGTAATAGTCAATCTCCTCAAATCTTTCTCTGGACACAGATGGTATTCTCTATCACAGATACCCCCAAATTGTCCCTTATTATTGCACTGATGAAATGAGCAAGTCCATTAAGATTGATCATCAACTCCATGTTGCTATTAAGCTATACAATGTTATTTTGGTCCTGCTCATCTCACTCAACAACAGCTCATACAAATCGTTCCAGGCTTCTCTGAATTCCCATCCCTCCTGGTTTCTAATAGAACAAGAGTGTTCCATAACATAAATATGCCACAACTTTTTTCAGTCATTCCCCAATTGCTGGACATTCACTCTGTTTCCAATTCTTTGCCACCACAAACAGGACTGTTATGAATATTGTTTTACAAGTGATGTCTTTACCTTTTTTCATGATCTCTTCATTGTAATGGACCCAGTAGTGGCATTGCTGGATCAAAGGGTATGTATATATATTTTTTGCCCTTCGGGTGTAATTCCAAATTGCTCTCCAAAAAGGTAGTATGAATTCACGTCTGCACCAAAAATGTAATAGTGTCCCAGATTTCCCACATCCCTTCCAACATTGGTCATTGTCCTTGCTGTTCATATTGGCCAGTCTGAGAGGTGTGAGGTGGTGCCTCAGAGATGCTTCAATTTGCATTTCTCTAATCAGTAAAGATTTAAAGAAATATTTCATATGAGTATTGATCACTTTGATTTCCTCATCTATAAATTGCCTCTGCATATCCTTTGACCATTTGTCAACTGGTAATGGCTTATTTTTAAATATAAATTTGACTCTGTTCTTTATATATTTTAGAAATGAGTCCTTTGTCAGAAATAATAGTTGTTAAAATTGTTTACCAAATTACTACATTTCTTTTGACTTGGTTGCAGTGGTTTTGTTCCTTCAAAAGCTTTTTAATTTACTGTAAAAAAAATTCCTGGTTTGTTTATAATGATGTTCTCCATCTCATCCTTCATCATAAAATGCTTCCCTTTCTAGAGATCTGACAGATAAACTATTCCTTGATCTTTGAGCTGTTTATATTAATGTCTTTTATAATTTTCTTTCTCTGTTTTGACTCTTACTGATTTAGATATAAAATATAGATACATTTATATATATATATATATATAAATTAATTTTCTAAAACTCTTTCTTCACCTATTTTTAGATAGTTCATATACAATTGGAACTTACTATTCCTTGCATATTTGACAGAAATCATGTATGAATCCAGCTGACCCTGAGATTTTTTTCTTAGAGAGTACATTACTAACTATCCATACCAGCTACAATGGACAAATGTGTGTCCTGGGCAGCCACTCTGGACCTCTCCTATTTCACAGTGCCCATCATAAAGGCTTCTGCTTCCACTGTCAGGGTTCTCAAATTAGTCCCTCACCTGACTCTTTAGCCCCTGTGGTGGGTCCTCTGATCTTTTCTCTGGGCACAGCTATACTCCCCTGTGACAGACATTGCTGGAAGTTGTTCCATTCTCTTCTTTTGTGGGTTTTGTTACTCCCAAATCTGTTAAGAGACTTGATTCATTTTGGTTATAAAGGAAAGCCAGGAGAACTTAAAAGAATACATGGCTTCTATCTGCCATCTTGGCTAGAAGTCCCGTATTTTCCTCAGTTTATCTCTTTGCTTTTTCTGCTTTGCTCTTCCTTATGAGCACAATAATTATTTTGGAATATGATCACTTTGATGGTGTTTCTAATTTTTCTACCCTATTGCTTCATTTTGGATTTGGAATTTGATTTATTCAACAGCATTTGGTGATGTATCCAGGACTAGCACAGTGTTCTTTCTAATCTTTTGTGGAACATTTACCAAATTCACTCACCTATGTTGACTTGAGTACTCCTGATCCTGTCACTGGTTCTGTCTGCCACCAGTAGTCCACACAATGATGTTGCATCCACTGGGATCCATGCTAGCATTCATGAACCATGTCATCGACCTTTCTTTTCAACTTCTTAAGTTATCTTGAATTGGAGGAATGACTTTCTCTGAACTTTGGTTAATTTTACCACTCCAGTATTTGATTTGAGGCATCACTATAAAGTTCTTTGGTGGGAAATTTTGTCAGGTCACCTTATTGCTTTTTTAACTCTGCCTTCCTATCTACTCACTTTGAATTCTTACATCTTCAGAATGTCTTTAAAACTCTATTGACTAACAGAAATCATTTCATTAGTTCAATAGATGCTGAAAAAAAGCCTGTTATAAAATATAACAACTATTCTTATTAAAACACTATTAAGTTTAAGAATAAATGGACTTTTCCTTAAAATAATAATAATTAGTATCTAACTAAGACCATCAACAAATATTATATTTAATGGGAATAAACTCAGAGGATTTTCAATAAATTCAGGAATAAATAATGATGCCCATTGTCATTATTGCTATTCAATATAGTATTAAAATGCTAACAATAGCAATAAGAGAAGAAAAAGAAACTGAATGAATCAGAATTGGGAATGAGGAGGCACAACTGTCACTCATTGCAAATGATATGATGATATACCTAGAGAACTTGAGAAAATCATCTAAAGAACTCCTTATAACAATTAATAAATTCAGCAACGTAGCAGGATATAAAATAAACCCACATAAATCATCAGCATTTCTGTGTATGAGGAACATAGTCCTAGAACAAAAGATTGGAAGAGAAATTCCCTTCAAAATAACTGTAGACAGCATTAAATACTTGGGAACATAACTTCCAAGACAAACCCAGGAACTGTATTAACAAAAACATAAAGTACTTCTCACCCAAATAGAGTCAGATATAAATAATTGGAAAAATGCCAAATGCTCATGGACAGGTTGAGCTAATAAAAATGACAGTTCTAACCAAATAAATTACTTACTCAGTGCCATAACAATCAAACTACCAAATAATTAATTTACCAAGTAAAAAGAAATAGTAACAAAATAAATCTGGAACAAGAAAAGGGCAAGAATGTCAAGAGAACTTATGAATAAAATGTAAAGGAAGGTGGCCTAGCTTAACAGATCTCAAACTATAGTATAAAGAAGCAGTCATCAAAACTGCCTGGTACTGGTTAAGAAATAGAGTAATGAATCATTGGATTAGTATAGTTTCAAAAGAAACGGCAGTAAATGACTACAGCAATCTATTTTACAAACCCAAAGACATCCGTTTCTGGAATAAGAACTCACTATTTCACAAAATTGTTGGGATAACAGTCAGGTTAACATTGTACATAAACATTTTGGATAAACACACATATTAGTCATTTTCTGCATGAAGAATTAGGATTAAAGGAAAGAAATCAAGAGGAGAAAATTTTTATAAAATGTTAATCAGATTCTAAAGGGCTGGTATTTTTTTCTTCCTCTGGATGGAGATAAGATTGTCCATAGCTGGTCAACAAGGTTGGCCTAGCATTCTGAACTGCTGACAGGAGTTGCTTCCATTAAGGTGGAACATCTCACAATGTTATTGTTAATATGTACAGTGATCTCTTGGTTCTGCTCCCTTCACTTAGCGTCAAATCCTATAATACATTTCATGCTTCTCTAGAGTCTGACCATTCATGATTTTTAATAGCAAAATGATATTCCATAATATTCATGTACCATTAATTCGTTAGCCATGCCCATATTGATGGACATCCCCTCATTTTCCAGTTCATAGTCATTAAAAATAATTGCTACAAATATTTTTGAATATGTAGGAATTTTGCCTTTTTTATAATTTCTTTTGGATATCAAATTAGAATTGGAAGTGCTGGGTTGCACTTTGGACATAGTTCCATATTTCTCTCCAGAATAGTTAGATCTGTTTACAACTCCACTAATAATACACCAATGTCCCAATCTTCCCACAGCCTCTCCAACACTGATTATTTTCCCTTTTTCTTATCTTGGCCAATCTGATAGGTGTGAGGTGATACCTCATTACTGTTTTTCTTTGCATTTATGTTATCAATAATGATTTGTAGCATTTTTCATATGATTATGTATAACTTTAATTTCTTCATTTGAATACTATTCATGTTCTTTGACCATTTATCAATTGGGGAATGACTTGTAACCTTATAAATTTGATGCAATTATTTATATATTTTACAAGTGAGACCTTTATCACAACTCCTGATTGTGAAGATTGTTTCCCATCTTTCTGATTTCCTTTTAATTTTGACAGCATTCATTTTAACTGTAAAATAATTTCAATTTAATTAGTCAAAATAATTTATTTTGCATTTTATAATGTAGTCTAATTTTTGTTTGGTAATAAATTTATCCCCTTTCCATTCTTCTGATAGATAGAATATTTCTTGGTCTATTAAGAGGAGTATTAATCTTGATAATTTTGCCATATATGTAAGGCCATGTACAGATAAGGTATTGCTTTCCTTCTTTTTTTTCCTCTCCAGAAATCAGCACACTATACACATGTGATTGTAATAGAGCATCATGTCCTGTTTGTTTTCCCTCTCAAATTTCTTGGAATTACTGTTAAAAATTCTTTCTTAAGGGGCAGTTAGTTGTTAAAATGGATAGAGTACCAATCCTGGAGTCAGGAAGAACTGGGTTCAAATCAGGCCTCAGACACTTAATATTTAGTTAACTGTGTGACCTTGGGCAAGGACCACTTTGCTTTGCAAACAAAACCAAAAACGTCCTTTCTAATTGTGCTTCCTTAAATTATTTCTCACTTTGTCATTTTTAGTATGCCTGAATTAAATTAGTTGTTGCATCCACTTTGTCCCCCACTTGACTGACTATCTCTAATTACTTAATCAAAGATTTAATGATCTTAGGTCAATAGCCTCAAAATGACATTCTTTCTCTATTCTGCCTTTTTCCATACAGTTTAGCTTAGGATTCTTATCCTGTTGTTTGGTTTCCTAGTGCCTATATAGTGATGTAATTCACATTCATGTTAATTATTATAATAATATTTATGAGAAGATGGGCTAAATTTCTAATTCTGATTCTTTCAACAGATGACCTTGGATAAATTAATATTCCTGGATCTCAGTTTTTTTCAACTTAAAAATGGGGCAATTTGTCTTGATTATCTCTAAGATATTATATATAATTCCATGCCATGTTCCATTCTCCCATCTGGAAGCTATATTTAGTAAAAAAAAATCAAAGAAAGGCAATTCTAATCTATTAAGATCAGTTAGTTTGAACCTTCTCCTGAAACAGGAAAGCTACTGAGATATACTTTGGAAAACAGCTTACCTAATTGCTAATTACATTTTTAGCATTATGATCTGTTGCCCTAATAAATTCTCATCTCTTATCAAGAAGGGTAATTTAGTACTTTTTCTTGATAAACAATCAACTGCCTTCTCTCTTTAAGGAAAAATAGAGGAGGGAGCTTGGTTCTTAAATGACTAGAAATTCGCTTTTTCAAATTAAGAAACTCTATGCTTTTCCTTACTTACTTCTTAGTACTGAAGAAGCCATGCAGTTTCCTGCTCTTTGAAGATGTAATATATTCCATTATTATTAACTTTCTGTCTTCTCAAACTAAAAGTGCTTGCAGTAGTAGTTAAAATCAAGGAATATAGATTAATTAACTTTAATTCAAAAAGGGAAGACTTAGGATAGTCTATTGGAGCTTTGCCTCAAGGTGCTGTAACTTAGAGATCACAAGCAGCATTTATCAAAATCAATACCTGAGGGTAAAATAATGACTTAAAAATTAGAAATTAACATTAAATATCTAGGTTTTATTAGTTTTTAAATTTACTTTGTTAAAAATTTCCTAATTATATTTTAATCTACATCTAGTTAAACTTGGGAGTAGGGTCTGAGTTGAACAGCTATGACATACTCTGTCAGCAATTAAATAAATAATTGGTCTTAATAATAAGTAGAAAAATATTTAACCAAAATAAAAACTTACCAGATGCTACAAGAAATTGCCCTACTTCTTCCTCTCCTCTATGAGATGCCTTTCAAGTATCAACTTTAAAAGTATATTGCACTGGGGTAATGTCTCTGTATCTCTTCATTAAATTTCTTCTTTCCCATTCGCCCACTTGAAATTGTCTTCAGATTTATTCTAAAATTTCTTTCATGATACTCAAGTAGGAAACTTTTCATTGTTCTTGTCCCGTATTCTTGAATTTGTAGTTAAATCCCATATTTCACAAGAAATATCTCCTGCTTCTTATGCTGTTAATGGTGGTGGTGGTGGTGAGGAAGGTGGTTATCTAAGGAGACAGCTGTTTGCAAGCTCACAAAAATGAATTCTGACATATGGCAAAAGTAGGAATCCTGGCACCTGGGGACAAATTCAGTTGAGTAAGGGTGGGTGTTGGGTCATCAGGTGGCCTGCCAAGGTGTGAATAGTCTTGGATATAGTTGGATATAGGAGGAAGGAGAAAATAGTTATGAGATCTCAGTAGTTCCAAGGTCTTAATGTAGGCCACAGTGTTGCCGAAGGGCTTATTCAAGCCATCACTATTTGCAAATGTAAGATACCTCAGCATATGAATTATTCAGCAACAATGTTCAAGCAAATTTTATCCTGTTTATTTTTTTTGTGGTATTTACAGGAGAATGATTCAATCTCAATCTCACCTCCATCCATCTCCATTCCTTTCCATTCCTTTTCCTTCCCTATCTTTTCTTCCTTTCTCTATCCAGAATACAGAATTGGTTTAATATTAGGTAAACTATAAACTCAATTACCCATATTAAAATATTTTATAGAAAATGGTTTTGACCAAATGTACCATAGATTTCAATTAAAATCACAAACTGCAGGAATAATATGAACTTTCCCTAAAAATTCTAAAACCAAGCACTATAATTATATGTAACACATAAAAACTTTGCTGTGTGAACTGATATGATATTTTAAATAGTTACTTTGGACAAGTAGTAGATACCCACCTCAAGAGATTCAGATGAATATTTTTAGCAATTGTTCTCTCTAATTCAGGAAAACTTATTCTTTAATGAATGTGTTTTGTAGAGCAATGAGGCACCATGGAAACTTCAGGAGTTGTCAAACAACTAGTATTGAAATTCCATCCTTGTTGAATATTAAAAAGAAGAAAGGGATGAGACCTTCTAGATCTAGATTTCAACTATTTGCATTGGTCCCATTTATCTATCCTTTCCTTTTCCACAGAAACATCAATTAGTTAAACATTGCTGCTAAATGATAGACAGTAAACTATATAAAATATTTTATAAAATACAAACTTTTCTCATTTACCCTTATAACTAAAACTATCACTAATTCTATTTTTTATAGGGGAAAAAAGTTTCTGTAGAGCATTTTGTGAACCAAGTATCATTTTATGAGGAATTGGGAGACAAAGTGGAATGGAATTCCATAGTTCATATAATCTAGTTTGATCAGTATAGATTCCAAAAAAACAGTTTAAAGAATAAATGATGACTGAATGATGATGGCAAAGAAAGAGTCTGAAAGTTAAAGAAAGGAGCAAGGATTATACTAATTTCTTCCCCTGACTCTGTATCAAAGGGTAAGAGAAAGAAAAGTCAGCCTTGGAGAAAGTTCAAGAAATTGTGATATATTCAACCTAAAGCAAGATTCCTTAACAGAAGATAGAAAAAATATTTGTGGAATTTATCTACATTTCTAAATTTAGAGCTGAAATGGATCTTAGCAGTCATCTATTCATCAAATATAATATGAGGAAATTTAGAGAGAGAGCTAAAGTCACAAAATACTAAGTGAAAAAGTCAGGATTCAAACTTAGATCAGGGATTAGAGAGAAATAATGGATAGAACAAACTATGAGGTCAGCATTAAGTGACACAGTCTATTTTACTGGTAATACTGTTCTGACTGTTTTCTGTTTGCCACTAGAACATTGCACTATTTTAGGGTTAGTCCTGAATTCTTCATATATTTCAGAGAATCTAGATTCCTTATGGAAAGACCAATGCTTCCTAAGCAAAGGAAAGTTGCTTCATCCCTACTTTAAAATTTAGTAATTAACTTGGAATATATATATTTATATATATATATATATACATATATTATAAAATATAATTTTATAAATATATAAATATATTTTGATCATTTACCTTCAATTGGTAACCCTTGAGTTATTCCATTAAGAATATCCTGTTTGGGGGACAGCTAGGTGGTACAGTGAATAGAGCACGGACCCTGGAGTCAGGAGTACCTGAGTTCAAATCCGGCCTCAGACACTTAATAATTACCTAGCTGTGTGGCCTTGGGAAAGGCACTTAACCCCATTTGCTAGCAAAAACTAAAAAAAAAATATCTTGTTTAGTTTTACATATATGCACTGCCATAAAAGTAAGTAATTCTCCCTTCTTTGTTTTTCAAATTTTAGACCCTAAAAATATAGCAATGATGAAGGATGTGACATGGGGTGGGGTTGGGAAAGAACTGTAACAAGAGATCAATGAAAGGGTTTTAGTTATATGGTGCCAACATATGAAGGGGATGTGATGGGGGCAATTCTTCCTTCCTATAATTGTTAGGAAATCACCCCATGATGTTCCTATCATCTTAAGATTCTCCATCAGCTTGCGTTGTACAATACAAACTGGTCCACACACCCAGTCCTAGACTATTACAGTTTTGTTCGCATGGTGCCTCCTTCCTCTGGTTGACTTTTCTCTAGATTTGTAGGAGGAATATATTCAGGTTTCTCTGAGATATAGGACATACCTACTTCTGATATGACTGTGACTTGATTCATATTATCTTCTGTGGTGCCTGACATATTCCTCTTGCTCCCTACAGACAAAATCCTTTTTTTAGTCTTGATTGAAAGAATTCTAGTTAATGTTTGAATAAGGTTAGAGCTCTCCATTAGTCTGAGGAGAGATGGTGTTTATCTTGGGCACTGATTGTGGAAGGCCTGAGCATCAAAGCAGAATAGAAAACTTAAGCAGTTTTTTTTAAGATCCTTCTGTCTCAACACCTCATAACAAAGTTTTAAAGAAATATTTCAGTGATGTTGTATTTTACTCGAATTCTAGACTTATTTTGTCTAAATGCTGTTCCCTTATTCTTAATAATAGGGATTCCTTCGCTTTCCTCCATTAGCAGAAAAACAAAAACCAATGTCAGCTGCCTCTTTCAAATCTACTAATATATTATAAATAATTGGAATTTTTCCTCAGAGATTTTTTAAATAGGGCTCTTCACAGAGTACATTAGTTAACATTAGTAAATTTTAGCATGATATATCTCAAACTTACACTGGTGATTTGAATCCATTACAAAGGCTACACTGCACATTGTTTTTAAATAAGAAAAGTAAAGTAACCTTAAAGCACAGAAGCCTGAGTGTAGCTACAGGTATACTATAAGAGCTCTCTGTAGATTGAAGAACATAAACTGAATTGTATATCATTCTTGAAAGTATAGGCAATATGATGAAAGGAAATTTCTGGGTCTGGAGAAACATACTGACAGGTGAGAAGACAAATAGGCATCTTGGTGTGGACAAACTAAATAAAAAATTGATAATAGCAAGGAGTTCTTGAATTTTCTGGGACAGTCCTAAGTCTGAAAAAAGAAAGTACAATTTTAATGAGGCTTTGCAAAAATGAATATCCTTTGGCAGAACATGTGTCCTGATTCAAAATTCATAACTTATAGCATCTGTATCCAGTTTACCATCTTCACTTCTTAAACTTAGGGAGATCTCTTTTTTTCTTCTAATTCTTTTATTCTTCTCAGCTATTCTAGAGTTAAGTTGGTTTTTATTTTGATTTTTAATGTGAAGAAGGACATTAAATCCTAAAGGTCTTAAAGGGTCCCACTTATAATAAACCTGAGTTTGTTTAGCCCTTCTCCACAATTTGCCTTCAAGATTTGCTCTCCAATGCAGTAATGATCCCAAAAATGTCAATTAAGCAAGAGTAAAGGGAAGGACAGTTGTGGGAGTCATTGCAATATATCTTCTGCATCAGAGTATGAGCACAGACTGCTGAAACTGCAAAAAGGAACAAAGTTGCCCATTATCACCAGCAAAAACAACTTGTGTAATTTCCAGTTGAAAAAAAAATCTATAAAGAATAGCAAAAAAGAATGAATGCTTTAGAGGAAAGAAAAAGTATTCAGGTTGTTTAACTCCCAAACTAGTAAATAGAATGTATCGGTATGCAAGTTGTATTTTATTAGCTGAACACTGCCAATTTTAGGTGGATATTTTTAGTGGCATCTTCTGATTGTTATTTATCACAGCTGCAAGATCTGTCAAAGGCTTTTAGAGCATGAAATATTATCTAAATCTGACAATATGCAATTTATACAGAAAACACTTCTGAGGAAACAAGGAGAAAAATGTTTATAGAGGTGATCTGGTATGACTGCAATAGATCTTAAAATATTTCTGAGTCACAACCATTTTCTTCTCATCTTATGTGCTATTTGTCCCTTGAAATACTTATAAAAAATCTTTCGCATAGTATCTTTAGCAGAGTTTCTAAAATAAAGCTGAATTTTTCGGGTGAAGGGAGGGAAAACAATCTTTTTATTACTCCTGATTCTTTCTTATCTACAAAAAAATGAGGTAAAATAGTTTTTTTTTTTTTTTACTTTTTCATAGTATAGTACAGATGTATATGTGTTCCAAATAAGGAAGTTTATCAGGAGATGAGTAATGAAAATTTGAAGCTATTAGGTATCTTAGAAGGTATTACCAAAAACCAAAATAGTATTATGTTACAGGCAGACTTAATGACACTGCTTATCCTCAAAGTATTTTGACATAGTGAAACGAATACTTTGATTCAATCAGGAAGAAAGGTAGGAAATATTTCTTGTTTTATCTTTTCTAAAAATCAACTTTAATAAATAGGAACTTGAACATTTAGAAAGAAATGCCATGGAAGATTTCTATTTCTGAACAATATTCATTTTCTTTTTCCTGATAGATTTTCAGGGTATTTTATTATACAGTTCATACAAATTCTTTTAGCTAAACACATTTTTATAAGCTATGAAATAAAACAAATTTAGTATGAACTACTCAATCTGAGTAATTTCTCTTTTTGGTACAAACTTTTACCAAGGACTCCATGGTCATGTACTCAGCCTATACAGTACAAACTTTCAATGTGTTTTCTTCATACATCCCATACGATTTTAAATAAAAACTATAGTAAAATGGTGCGGTTCATAATTAGAATTAGAATGGTATTGTTTAAGCATTACATTTTATATAATTATAGGGAAGCAATCTCTCTAGGATAAATATTATATTTATGAAGTAGGAACAATAATATTTGCACTGCTTGCCCCATAGGACTATATTTTAGCATCTACAACTGTGATCAGATAAACAATCATTCTTCAATTTATAATCTTAGTGAATTTATTGAGACACCTAAAGGTTGAGTGACTTGTCCAGATACACATAGATTCTATAAAAGGGAGAACTTTAATACTAAACTCTCATGAATTTGAGTCAATTCTCTATTCTGTACTCCAAGACTTTTCTCAGAGTATATTTTTAACATATTAAAAATTATAAAATTTATGTGAAAATAATTTGTACTTAGGTACTTAATTAAGGTAATTTATTAAATAATCTATGAATGGTGACACATTATGCAAATATTAAATGTCATACATATACCCACAAATTCAAGAAAATTATATTTTAATTGGGAATTAACTAATAATATTTCTGAATTTTATTTAATTCACTATTAAAATAACAGCAGTGCAGCTAGGTAAGACCATGGATAGATCACTGGTCCTGACATCAGGAAGACCTGAGTTCAAAACTAACCACTGCTACCAATTTTTTTAATGGTAATTACTTAAACCTTATTGCCTCAGATTGCTCATTTGTATAATGAGTTGGAGAAGGAAATAGCAACAGATCTACTCCATGATCTTTGCCAAGAAAACCCCAAATAGGGTAATGAAGAGTTTGTCATGACTGAAACAACTAAACTTCAATAGTACACAATAAAAGCATTAATTTTATAGTTTGTTCTAATGATCTAACATGACCACAAACATTTTCAAGTAAGTCTAATCACTTTGCTTCTTCAAAAATTGGGATGTCAGATAAAATATATTTTTTGTGGGAACTAATCAATTATCAGACTTTGGCCATGAGCTTAATGTGAGCACAGTTCCTGTGGAAATAGTAAGCACTTAATAAATATTTCCTGAGTTGAACTGAGGTTTTGCTAAAGATTGCTATCTGCTAAGTTGTAGGACAACTATTGATCAGTCAATAAGCATTTATTAAATACCTACTATTTGCCAAGTGTATAATGTAAGAAGCCTAAAAGAGAAGGTGGGGAGGGGGAGGAGGGAGGGGGAGTCAATAAAATCCTTTGGATACCACAGGGATTGTTTTACAAATTATCTTGAAAGAAATAGGATTAAATGGAAGTTTACTGAGTAGCCAGGTGATATGATAACATTTGTTATTGTTTAAGTCTAATTCTGTTGTTGCCTCTATTCTTTTAGTGGACAAGAAAGAATTAGATCATTTGGAGTAATGAATTACATCTGATCTGAGCTTTTCTTCATTATCACCAGATCTGGGCTTTCTTTGGCTTGAAAAATTTGTTGATAGTTATCAAGATAAGATGTATTTCTTTGTGTACATGAGAAATAAAATGACAAGTAATATCCTTTCCTTTTCACAAACACTGAAATTTCCTTTCTGTGAAAATATTGTTTTCTCATAAATCATATCAATTTAATTTTTCAGCAAAACCTCCTCTGGTGGATTAAAACTTTCCAGTTCAGAACTTCCATGCTGAGTCTCCATTCTGGTTATTGCTCTTTTCTCCTTCATCCATTTTTTTAATTGACACACTGTTTCACAGACTAGACAAATATGCATGTGTGTATGTTTGATAGAGAAACTCTCATTTATATTTATATGTATATACATGTATATATATGTATATGTATATATATATATATATATATATATATATATATATATATATATATAGTAAATTAGAGGGAAGAGGTAAAGGGGAAACAACAAACTTTCAGATGGATCAGAAAACACCATGTAAATAGAGGTTTTAGCTAGAACTTTAAGAGAGGTAGGAAGTGGAGAGAAAGAGAATTCCATGGATGAAAGATAATCAGTAAAATTAACAAGGGTTGGGAGAGTTGAGTTTTCTTGTTCAAGGCAGAACAGAGTGTATCACTGAATTGCATATTGTAGGAGGCGATGGAGAAACAAAGAAGAAAAAGAGAGAGAGAGAGAGAGAGATAGAGAGAGAGAGAGAGAGAGAGAGAGTCTAGAATCTAGGGACAATTTAGTAAATTAAGTTTGAACATATTGAATTTAAGATATCTATGGAATATTTGGTTCCTGATGTCCAATAGACAGTTGGAAATGCAAAGCTGGTAGATAAAGAGACTGGAGAATTTATCCTTTAAAAAAATAATTGACAAAGAATTGTATTAAGTTCTTGGAAAACAAAAATGCAACACAGGGAGTTAAAAACATAAGGAAGAAAACAGGAGATGTGATTTACAAGTGCAACTAAAAGAAATGTAGTGCGTGCCCTTTCAAATCATTTCCTTTGAATACAACCATGTCTGTTTTGAAAATGAAGTGTTAAACCATGAATGGTCTGCAAGTCAGAATTTTCAATTCTGTATCTTTTGTACTTGTGCCTGAGGAGATTGGGGTCTACAGTTGCCAGCTCAAATGTTTTCATGTATTGATACCTTCTGTGATATCTTCAAAATTGGGGGAGGCAAATGTGATACTACTTTCTGGACTTTTAAAAATGCATTCTTTTGCTAGAAATTCAAATATTTTTATTTATATGTTGAACAACATGCAATGATAGTAGTCACCAATCATTTTTGCAAGGTTTTGCGTTTTAGTTTTCTCTCTCCTGCCTTACTTCCCCAAACCAACTGACAGAAAGAAATTTAATACAGGTTCTACATGAGTAATTATGTTTAACATAGATCCATATTAATCATGTTGTGACAGAAGAATCAAATACATACAGAAGAAATAAAATATTATAGACAAAAGGACATAATACATAAGACAACTTTTAAAAATTGAGCATTTTCCAGCACTAATTTATTAGAATTGCCTTTGATTTATATTAATGCTGAAATGAACAAGTCTATCATAGCTGATCATCACCCAGTGTTATTGAAAGTGAGTATCCTGTTATTCTAGGTTCTGCTCATTTCACTTAGCATCCCATCATGCAAGTTTTATAGGTTTTTCTGAAATCTTGTCCATCATGATTTTTTAATCCCTTGCATATTATCTTTTTTAAATTATTTATTTTTTTCATCCATGTGCCCATGTATATTTTTAAGTTACAATAATTACTTCCACCCGCCCATACCACCCTGCTCCCCCTAAGTGGAGAAAAGTCAGGTTCGCATTGTACCTAAATATTTTGATAAACATCATAAAAGATTAGTTCTTTTTGGTATGAAGAATTAGGATTAAGAGATACACAAGAGATTTTTATGAAGTATTCGATTATGAAGAGTTGTTTTTTGGAGGATTTTTTTGTTGTTGATTGCTTTGTTTTTCTTCCTCTGGGGAAAACATTGAACAAAAACCAACTAATATGGTTGTACTAGCTCTCTGAACTGCTGAGAAGAACTGTCTCCATCATGATTTATCACCTCACAATGCTGTTGTTAATGTGTATATTGTGTTTTGGTTCTATTCCATTCACTCAGCATCAGATCCTGTAACTCATTCCATACTTCTCTAGAGTCTGAGCACTTACAGTTTCTTATAGAACAATAATATTCCCTAGTATTCATGCACCATAAGTTGTTCAGCCATTCCCTAACTGATGGGCATCTCCTGAATTTCCAATCCTTTGACACTACAAAAAGAACTGCTATGAATATTTTGGAACGTAGGAATTTTCCGATTTTTTTTATAATTTCTTTAGGATATAGACATAGAATTGGAATTGTTGGGTGAAAGGGTATGAAGAGTTTTCTAGTTCTTTGGGCATAGTTCTTTGGGCTCTGCAGAATGGTTGGATCTGTTCACAATTCCACCAATTATGAATCAGTGTCCCAATTCTCCCACAACCTCTCCAGCATTGATCATTTTCCATTGTTTTCATCTTAGTCAATCTGAAAGTTGTAGGGGTGATGCCTCATTGCTGTTTTACTTTGCATTTCTCTAATCAATAAGGATTTGGAGCATTTTTTCATATGATTATATATAGCTTTTATGTCTTCATTTGAAAACTCTCTTCAAATCCTTTGACCATTTATCAATTGAGGAATAATGTGTGATCTTATAAATTTGGTGCAATTCTCTTTATATTTTAGAAATTAGCCAGTTATCAGAGTTCCTAGTGTGGAAGATGATTTCCCAATTTTCTGTTTGTTTTTTAAGTTTTTGCAAGGCAATAGAGTTAAGTGAATTGATGAAAGTCACACAGTGAGGTAATAATCCAGCTTTCTGCTTGCCTTTTAATTTTGGCAGCATTGGTTTTATTAGTGTAAAACCTTTTTAATTTAATATAGTCAAAATCATTCATTTTGCAGTATATAATGTGTTCTAATGCTTGTTTGGTCATTTATATATCCCCTTTCCATAGATCTGGTAGATGAGTATTTTCTGATCTATTAATTTATCTATCATGTTGCCCTTTATGTCAAATACTGTACCCATTTTGACCTTAAACAGTGTGAGATGTGGATCTATGCCTAGTTTTTGACCATACTATTTTCTAGTTTTCCCAACAATTTTTGTCAAATAATGCATTGTTATCCCAGAAGCTGATATCTTTGTCTTTGTAAAATAATAGATTGCTAGTCATTTACTGAGCTTTCTTTTGAACATATTCTAGTCCATTACTCCAGTTCTTAAACTATACCAGGCAGGTTTGATGACTGCCATTTTATAGTATAGTTTTAGATCTGGTAGAGCTAGGCCACTTTCCTTTTCATTTTTTTCATCAGTTCTCTTGCTATTCTTGACCTTTTGTTGCTCCAGATGGATTTTGTTACTTTTTTTTTCCATCTTGGTAAAGTAGTTATTTGGTAGTTTCATTGGTATGGCACTGAATAAGTAATTTAATTTGGGGAGAATTTTCATTTTTATTATATTAACTCTATCTAACCAAGAGCAATTGACTTTTTTCAAATTATTTAGATCTAACTTTATTTGGGTAATAAGTACTTTATGTTTTTGTTAATACAGTTCCTTGGTTTGTCTTGGGAGGTAGATTCCCAAGTATTTAATGTTGTCTATAGTTAATTTAAGTAGAATTTCTTCATTGTTCGGTTTTAGCAAGGTGAATGGGGTTAAGTGCCTTGCCTAAGGACACACAGCTAGTGTCTGAGGCCAGAATTGAACTCAGGTACTACTGACTCCAGGTCCAGTGCTCTATTCACTGTGCCACCTAGCTGCCCATTCCCACTTTTTAATGTCTTGGGTTTTTAGCAGCTTTCCCTCAGAATCAACTTTATCCCTGTCTTCACCCTAAGTTTTCTCCCCATAAATAGTGAGGATTCTCAACTGTTAAGAGAATCTTCATCCCATTTAGGAATGTATTTATTTTAATTTTATTGAAAAATTATCTTTTTCTTTTCCCCTGCTTACCTTATCAGATGTTTCTTGTATCTTTTGTAAGATCAAATTTTCTGTTCTGCTCTTTAATTTTCATTAGGAAAGTTTGAAAATCACCTATGTTATTAATTATCCATCTTCTCCTCTGAATAAGTCTGGCAAATTTTACTGGGTAGCTGATTATTTCTTGTAATTCAGACTCACTTGACTTTCAGAATATTATATTTCAGAACCTTCAATGCTTTGATGTTCATTCAGCCAGGTCCTGTGTAATTTTGATTGTGGCTCCTTGATATTTGAACAGTTTCCTTCTGGCCAATTAGAGGATTTTCTCCTTGACTTGATAATTCTGGCTATAATATTCCTTGATGTTTACATTTTGGAATCTCATTCATGGGATATTTGGTGGATTCTTTCAATTTTTCAATTACTGTTTTGTCCTCTGGTTCCTGGATATTAGGATAGTTCTCCTTAAATATGACCTACAGAATGGAGTCCAGTTTTTTTTTTTTTTGATCATGCCTTTCAAGCAGTCAAATTATTCATAAATTATCTCCTCTGGATCTATTTTTCTGGATAAGTTCTTTTACCAATGTAATATTTTACAATTACTAGTATTTTATCATTTTCCAATTTTTAACAATCTTGATTTCTCATGAAACCATTAATTTCCATTGACGTAGTGATTTCTTCATTTAATTTTTGAATCTCCTTCATTTGTTTAATTGTATTTTCAAAAGAGCTACTCTTTTTCTAATTGTTTAATTGTATTTGTAAAGAATTTGTTTTCTTCTGACACTTTTTGCTACAAGATCTTAATTCTCTCTTAAATTTCTTTCCTGATTCCATTTTATTTTTAAAATCCTTTCTGAGGTCTTCTCAGATATCTTTCTGGATTGGAAACCAATTCCTATTTTTCTACATAACTTTCCCATGTAGCACCCTTTCGTCCTCCTTTTCTAAGCTTATGTTTTGCTCATCCTTATTTCCAAGCTAACTTTCAATGGAACTTCTTTTCTTTGCCCTTCCCTATTCATTTTAAGATTTGTTCCCTATATTTGTGGAGGGGTGTGCTTGTAGTTCTTTAGTGTTGACAACCCCAAGGTCTTGAAAACTGCCATGGGTTGGAGATTTTAGGAACTCCAAGGTTTGCTCAGTGGACATATTTGTAGGGTGTGTTCAAGGAAGACTTGTACCTTGGTGTGAGGGCTGCTGAGCAATCTTCAGGACCACTTTCCACCATTGATGTCTACCTGAGTCATCTAACTCTCATCTGTAGTGCAAAGAAGCTATAGCATGCAAAATCATCATATCCAGGTGAAACTTTTCAGCAGACAGGGTAAATCAGGTTGAGATAACCAAGGGAGTCTCAAACTCATCTGTGAGTAGTGGGGGCTGGGGTTGTATCCCAAGCATGTGAATCATGGGAGACACTGACAAAGGAGTGCACAGCATAGTGTACCCTCATCAGTGAGGGGTTGCACTTTATGAGGAAAGCAGAATTGAAGCAGCTCAAAGGAAATGTGACATTCATAAGTTTAGAGTACCTACCTCAGGTGTTCATATGGATTATTTGTACCCAACTTGTTGTAGCGCATTCTGAGCTCACATTTGTCTAAACTGTAGGACATACAGTAATATGTCTCAAACATAGTGATGCCATTTTGGTCTTCTTTGATAATGAAATATGAGAACCAACCAAAGTTGACCACAGACAGTACTGTCACTGGACTAGGTCAGATAGATTGGAACTACCAGGGACTCTGTCTGGGTAGACTGAGCTCTTGGGAAGTCTCAGACACATTAGTCTGTTGGGAGAAATAAGAATACCTAGTACCGAAAAAAAAAAAAATTAAATGGGGGTGGAGCCAAGATGGCCACATGAAAGAAGCATTTCCCAGGAATTCTTTCACCAAGAAACTCCAAAACTATTAGTTTATGACTCTAGCCCAAAATTTATTGGGGCAGGGCCCACAGGAAGACTGAGTGATACATTTACCCTGTCCAAGATAATTTAGAAGCTCTTCATGAAAGGTCTATTTCATCAGGATCTGGAGGTGGAAAAAAGCCCAGGCCACAGCATAGTCCAGCCCAACCCAGCCAAGGGATCACCAGAAACACTTTGAAGGGACAGTGAGGTAACTCTGCTACACCAGAATCAATGTGGAGTGAGGAGTACCAGCAGTAGAACCTGCAGCAAGAATCAGGAGAAAACAGCCTGCACCTCCAGAACACAGCCCACAGATGGTAAGGGGGTCAGGGGAGACTGCAGAAGTCTCTCTCTGCTCTCACTGGGGAAGGACTTTGCTGTTTATCCACACTCAGATCCAACTTGCAGTTTGGCCTTCCATATTAGATAGCAGGGATCCTCACAGCTCCAGGGCAGAAGGGAGTTTCTTTGGTCATCTACATATCAAAGCACAAGCAAGAGAGCATAAGACCTAGGAGGAATAAGGTGCTAGTAGGGTGTACCAAAAAAAAAAAAACACAGCAAAGCCGTCAAAGTGCTGTAAATTAGCCTTGGGAAGAGAAAATGAGTAAACAACAGAATAAGAAGAATCTGATCATAGAAAATTATTTAGTCCAATGAAAGATGAAAACACATACTCAGATGATGACAAAGTTGAAGCTTCTGTATCCAAAACCTCCAAGAGAAATAGAAAATGTTCTCAGACTATGGATGAGTTCAAAAAAGACTCTGAAAAGCAATTAAAGGAGGTGGGGAGAATGGGGATGAGAAGTGAGAGTGATGCAGAAATATCCTGAAAACCAAATCAGCAACTTGGTGAAAGAAATGCACAAAAAATATTGAAGAAAATAGTATATTAAAAACCAATTTAGGCCAAAAGGAAAAAAAAAGCAAAACAGAAGGTAAATGAGAAGACGAATGCCTTAAAATGCCTTAAAAATGCTTAAAAATCCGAATTGGCTAGCTGGAAAAGGAGATAAAATAGCACTCTGGAGAAAATAATTCCTTCAAATGCAGAATGGAACGAAAGGAAGTTAACGAATTTGCAAGAAATAAGGAAGAAATGAAACTCTTCCAAAAAATCCAAAAATTAGAAGAAAATGTGACATATTTCATTGGAGAAACAACCAACCTCCAAAACAGATCCAGAAGAAATAATTTAAATATTATTTGACTACCTGAAAGTCATGACCAGCAAAAGAGTCTAGACTTCATTTTTCAAGAAATAATATGCAAAATTGCTATGAGATCCTAGAAGCAGAGGGTAAATAGAAATTGAGGGAATTCACTGGTCACCTCCTGAAAGAGATTCCAAAAGAAAACCTTCCAGGAATATTGTAAAACAAAAGCCAAAGCTTCCAATTGAAAAAGAAAATAATAAAAGCCACCAGAAACAAACAAGTCAACTAGCATGGCTCTATGGTAAGGGTTACACAGGATTTAACAGCATC
Source organism: Macrotis lagotis (assembly GCF_037893015.1). Lineage (NCBI taxonomy): Eukaryota > Metazoa > Chordata > Mammalia > Peramelemorphia > Peramelidae > Macrotis > Macrotis lagotis. The sequence goes on from NC_133666.1 coordinate 389,097,257, forward strand.
TACATTAAGGTCTTGTCAAACTTGGAACATGATATTCTGGAAGGCAAAAGACATTGGTTTGCAATAGACTACCCAGCCAAACTGAACATCCTCTTTCAGGGGAAAACATTGACTTTCAATGACACAGGGGACTTTCAGACTTTCCTATTGAAACAACCAGAGCTTAACAAAACGTTTTATCTACAAATACAGGACTCTGGTGACTCATAGATGAGGTGGACAAGGAGGATTAACTATGGGAAAGTTAATGATATTGAACTGTTTTTATTGCTGCATGGGAAGATATATTGATAACATATGAACTTTCTCATTTATAAGAGCTTGTTAGAAGGAGTATATATAGACAGGGCACAGGAAGGAGCAGAATATAGTGGTATAATATAGTAACAAGATGGAGTCAATGGGTGATAAAGGGAAGTACTTGGGAGGAAGAGAAAGAAGAGGCAGAACTAAAAAATTTAACATGAGTTTCAAGAGAAAGGTTTTTCAATGGAGTGGAATGTGGGAAGGCAAGGGGGAATGAGTGAGCTTTCATTCACATCAAAATGGCTCAGAGAGGAAATAATATACACATTTAATAGGGTGCGGAAATCTATCTTACCCAAGAAGAAAATGAGATGGAAGAGATGAGATATGGGGGAATAGGGAGAGGGAAGGGGGGAATAGGTGATAGAAGAGAGGGAAGATTGTGAGAGAGGTATTCACATACAACACGCTTTTGGACAGGGCCAAAATGAAAGGAGAGAAAGAAAAGAATAAATGAAATTGGGGAGGAAGAGAGTGGAGGGAAATACAGGTAGTAATAACAACCCTGGGAAAAATATTGAAACAACTTCTCTGTTGGACTTATGGTAAAGAAGGAATCTCACCCCAGAGGCAGAGCCATTGGAATCTGACCATAGACTGAAGTATATTTCTCTCTCTCTCTCTCTCTCTCACTGTTCTTGAGGTTCCTCATCTTCTTGGAGGGGTTATGTTTATTCTTATGATAACATTATTTTCATAATATAAAATAAATAAATCAAAACCATACTTGAAATAAAAAGAAAATATTAGACACTTCATCAACTATAATAGACTTAGATCTTCCAAATTCCAAAAGACTTGTGCCAGAAAATGCCATTCACCTCAAGAGAAAGAACTATAGAGTCTGACTGCAGATCAAAATATACAATTTTCAGTATTTTAAAATTTATTTTTGCTTTTTTTCTTTCTCATGTTTTTTCCCCTTTATTTGGATTCTTTTAACCATAACAAATATGGTTAACATGATTGTACATAGCCAATCTAAATTAGATTGCTTGCTATCTAAGGGGGGGGGGGGAAGAGGAAGAGGAAGAAAATTGTGGAATGCAAAAATTTTACAAAAATGAGTGTTGAAAGCTATCTTTATATTTGAAAAAACACAAATGCTATTTTTTAAAAGAACACTGGTCACTTATAGGGTATCTTGTATGTACATTGTCACTGGCATTTTGTCTTTACCTTTAAAATATGAGTTACTTGAGGGTGGGGATTATGCTTTTTATGGTTAAAATAAGTACTTAATAAAATCTTGTTGAAGGACTGATATGGAAATATGTTAAATACAATATCAGATTGTTTTGTGCCATGTGGAGGGGGAGGAGGAAAATGAGGGCAGGGTCCAAGGAGCCAGAGAATATAATATTTCTTTCAACTTACACTTGGACCCTGCTTTCATTTTCCTACAATTTCAAACCCTTTTACAAAATGAGATTATTTCTTCCCCAGAACAGGAAGTTCATAAATCATCCCTAGACTTAAGTGAGGGGATTCTGTGATAAGTTATCAGCCTTGTTTTCTTCTCTAGAGTCATTTGAGTTCAGTGATCATTTATTAATCAGGATGACTAGAGATGTCCCTGGAAATGAGGCAATCAGGTTTAAGTGACTTGCCCAAGGTCACATAGCTAGTAAAAGTCAATTATTTGAGACAAGATGCGAGCTCCCATTCTCTTGACTCCAAGACTAGTGCTCTATCTACTATGTCACCTAGCTGCCATTACTGAAAATATAGGGGGAAAAACAATAAGCAGACAAATCCTAATGGAAAATAAATTTAGATAAATTTAACTACAAAATAAACAAGGAAGTTAGGGAGGAAAATAGAATTTTAGAAAACTTAGAAATGATAGACTTCTGGAAGAAACTGAATGGGGATGGATAGGAATATACCCTTTTATTTGCAATATTTTCCACTTACATTAAAAACTGATCTTGTATTGTGGCATCAGAATGTTACAATTAAATGCAGAAAGACAGAAATATTAAATGCATCCTTTCCATATCATGATGCCAAAAGATTACATGTAGTAACAGGTTTTGCATAGATAAACTAAAAATTATTTGGAAATTAAATAATCTACTTTTAAAGAATGATTGGAACAAAAATCAAATCACAGAAGTGTACAACTTCATCTAAAACAATGATAATGATGAGACATCATACCAAAATTTATGAGATGCAGTCAAAGCAAGTGTTAGGAAAAATTTTATATATCTAAATAAGACTGAGAAATTGTATATTTCTGAATAAAACAGAGAAAAAGGAAATCAATAAATTGAGCATGTGACTAAAATAGCTAGAAAAAGACCAAATTAAAATTCCACAATACAAAATTAGAAATTCTGAAAATCAAAGGAGGGATTAATAAAGTTGAAAGAAAGAATACCATTAAATTAAAACATAAAAACTAAAAGATTATTTTATAAAAAAAATAAAATAGATACACCTTTAGTGAACCTGATCATTAAAAAATACTAAATTACAATATCAAAAATGAAAATAATGAACTCATCAACAATGAGAAGAAAATTAAAATAATCATTCAAAACTAACCCAACTGCATGCAAAATTTGTAAATCTAAATGAAATAGATGAATATTTACAAAAATATAACCTGCCCAGATTAACAGAAGTGGAAATTAAAAAAAAACATTTGTAGAAAAATAAACTATCATCAAGCTCCCTAACAAGAAATCTACAGGGTCAGCTAGATTCACAAGTGAATTCTACCAAACATTAAAGAGTAATTACTTCCAATGCTATATAGACTATTTTAAACTGAGGGTAGCTTTACCAAATTAATTCTATGACATCAATATGGTTGCTTATAGTTAAGACTGGAAGAGCCAAAAAAAAAAGAAAATTATAAACCAGTCTCCGGAATGAATAGTGATGCAAAAATTTTAAATACAATTTTAGGGAAGAGACTATAAGGTGTTACTAGAATAATACCTCAATATCAGGTAGGATTTATACCAGGTAGGCAGGGACACTTCAGTATTAGGAAAACAGTCAACAGAATTGATCATATCAACAAATAAAACTGAAAAAATCATGGGTATATCAATAGATGCTGAAAAGTTTTTGACAAAGTACAGGACTCATTACTATTAAAAATACTAGAGATATAGAAATAAATGGAGGTTTCCTTAAAATGAAGAGCAGTTATCTATCTAAAACCATCAGCAAGCATTCTATGAAATGGGGACATATGTGCAACATTTCCAATAAGATCAGGTACTCATTATCACCTCACTCTTTTTGTTTAAATCCTGTGTCCATTTAGGCCTTATTTTTCTATGGAGTGTGAGATGTGGATCTTTGCTGACTTTTTGCCATTTCACCACAGTTTTTGTTGAAGAGTGAGTTCTTCTCACAAAACTAATATTGCATTATTATAAGACTGTATAATTTTATTATATCAGGATAGTTAGGTGGCACAGAAGATAGAGTGCCAGGCCTAGAGTCAGGAGGACTCATCGTTGGGAGTTCAAAATTGACCCAGACATTCATTAACCATGTGACCCTCCTCAGAGATTCATTTAACCCTTTTTGCCTCAGTTCCTCATGTGTAAGATGAGCTGGAGAAGGAAATGATATTCCCACTCCACCATCTTTGCTTACACACACACACACACACACACACACACACACACACACACACAGAGCAATGTAATCACAAAGGGTCAGATATGCCTGAGAGCATCTGTCTTTGAAATACTCCGATTATGTAACCTGCATAAAATAGTCCTCTTCTTTTCATTTTTGATAGAAATGATGACTGATGTATAATATTGTTCAGGTGGAGCAAACACAATTAAGGGGGAAGGTAAGGCATCTATTAGAGGCACTGGAAGGAAATTACTTTTTAAAATATAATCACACTTGTCTAATATTAAAGAAACAAACTTCTCCCTTCAGACCATGATATGAATTTGAAGTACTATGCTCCATTTGATGGAGTCTCAAATGAATCCTATTAAGCAATCTTAAGTGACCTTATCAAATTTAACACAAAAGCACATGATGCTTATTGCTCTTCATTATGTTAATGAAATCAAACAGACAACTCCTAGGCCAAAAATTCATTATTATTCTTTTCTAAAAGGTTTACTTTATGGCTATAGGACACACACACACACACACACACACACACACACACACACACACCCCTAAGTCCTAGGAGAAGCAACTTTGTGCTAGGGAGCTTGATATTTACTGAATAATTTTTTTTCAGCAATCAAAATGATGGCATAAGCATTGTTAAGCAGTATTTAAAATATTCACCAATATTCTCTAAGTAAAGTGCATTGTGTTTTGTAGCCTCTCTAGCTGTTAGAAATATCAGTGACAATGTAATTCCTATACCCTGTATGACTATGGATTTACTATAATCAGGATGCTAGAAGAGCTTCTAGCTTCCAGGATGCTAGAAGAACTCTGGTAATTAGCAACTCCACTTACTCAACTCTATATATCGTAGATCATAACTTTTTGGAATTTGAGAATTTTTGGCATCTTTATGTAAGTAATGTCCCATACTATTCTCTAAGGGATGTTAGATGACATTTGTTTGACAGAACTGCTTTGCAATATATAATGAAGAAGTCAAATCCCAGGGGGGAAAAAAGGAAAAGAAATTCCCAGGAACCTGTAGTCTTAGTGTCCAAAGGTTAGTTATTGATTCATACCTTGATGCTGGTGAGCAAATACAGGATGGTCAAAACATAAAGTACATATATACAGATGCCCAGACATACCACATGCACATGCACATATACTTAAAGTTTTAGTGAATATATACATATGCATATGATGGCTAATTTCAGTAGTGCTCTGCATGGATAAATATCTTAAAATAATCAATTGCCTAATAATTAACAAAGAGGTTGATCTTGTTGAATGATTCTGGTAAGTCAATTTCAAGAATACTAACAACCTCAATTATGTTTTTGATTAAAATTCTTTCAGGAATAGTTCTAACAATTAATAGCACTCTTGCATTTTGCCCCAGCAATTGGGATTGGATTACATGCATGGAAAAAGGGAAAATGTGAGATGGTGATGTTGCTTCAGTTTCATTATTTCTCCATATGAATTTACTTACTACTTTTTCTAACTCATTAAAATAATTTTTTTGGAATTTTGATTAGTAGGGCACTAAATAGGTAGTTTAGTTTCTTTTTTTTTTTAGGTTTTTGCAAGGCAAATGTGGTTATGTGGCTTGCCCAAGGCCACACAGCAAGGTAATTATTAAGTGTCTGAGACCAGATTTGAACCCAAGCACTCCTGACTCCAGGGTCAGTGCTGTATCCACTGTGCCACCTAGCTGCTCTGGCAGTTTAGTTTTGGTAAAATTTTCATTTTTATTATATTAGCTTGACCAATCCATTATAAGTTGATGTTTGCCTAGTTATTTAAATCTGATTTTATTTGTGTGAGAAGTGTTTTGTAATTGTTTTCAAAAAACTTTTGAGTCTGCCTTGGGAAGACCTCCAGGTATTTTATATTCTCTTTGGTAACTTTTGAATGGGATCTCTCTTTCTAGCTCTTCCTGCTTTATCTTGCTAATATATATGGAAAAGTTGAGAATTTACGAGGCTTTATTTTATATCCTGATATTTTTTTAAAGTTGCTAATTGTTTCCAGTATTTTTTTAGATGATTTTTTGGATTCTTTGGGTATACCATCATGTTATCTGCAAAGAGTGAGAGTTTTGTCTCTTCCTTCCCAATTCTAATTCCTTCAATTTCTTTTTCTTCTCTTATTGTTTAAGCTGTTAATTATTCAAGGAAAATAGGTACTTTATTTAAAAGGATCTTCTCTTATTTCTTTTTCAATACTTGAAATTCTCATTTTCTTCCCCCATAAGAGGGATATACTTCCCTTTTATCTATATTTCCTGACATCATGGCCCATCTAGGTGTTGTCTTTATTAATTTCCCTTTACTTCTACTCTCTTCCCTATGTTGACTATCGATATTTTATCCTGTATATTTTATCATTTATATATATATATGTATATATATGCATATCTCTATCTCTTTCTCTATCTCTATCTGTGTATGTTTATATCAAATCTATGTCTATGTCTACATCTATGTCTATGTCTATATCTGTATCTGTATGTGTATCTGTCTCTGTATCTGTATCTATATCTATCTATCTATCTATCTATCTATCTATATATATATGTAGGTCCAAATTTGTCTTTTCTATTCAATTATGAAATCCTCTATCCTCAACATTTATCATATTATCTGACTTTTGTATGTGCCTAATGATTTTATATTGGCTACTCTACATTTCTATATCATTAAGACATCTTTAGGAAATTTCAATAATACAACACACAATTTCAATTATTTTATCCATTTCTTGTTTTTAAAAACAATTTGGAACTAGATTTTTTATGCTAGAACTTCAACTAATTTTCATATTCTTTTCTTGCTTGGTATTGATTTTTAACTAAGTTTTAACACCTTCATGATCTGACTATATATATATATATATATATATATATATATATATGATAGACAGATGCTATATACATATGAATATAGTTGTTTGAGAAATTATTCTTGTCAATTACATGTTTGTAAAGGTAGAATTGAATTTACCTTGTGTTTGTGATATGATTTGATTCTCATGGTTTCTAGTACCCAAATATTTTCTCAAAGAAATATTAAATATACATTGGTAAGAGAATTCTGTGTATTTAATAATCTTCTAGTTCTTATCATTTCTTTAACTTTAATTTTTAATCATTCTCTCATATTAACACTTGCATTAACATCAATTTGTATTAAATAATATTTGATTTAAATTTAATTTCTGATATAATTTATTTATTTTTCATTCCCTACATCTGTTAGTAGCACATAATCTTCAAATAATTTTATGTGATAATATTGTTTATATTTACGGTGAACAAAGAAATGCAAGATGGGCAATCAATCCTTGAAATGATATCTTACATTAGCTTGGATATATAAGAAAATCTACTGTGCCAACTCTTTTTTTGTATATGCAAGGAGAATTACTGTTATCTTCTCGTTTAACTTTTTTTATCTTTTCAATTTATTTATAGTAGGAATTTGGATATAATTATTACTCCTTTCCTTAAATAACATTGCTCCTCTAATTTATCAGATATGGGTACCATATATAGGGAAAAAAACCACTTAAATTAATGATTAGCAATAGATTAAAAACTGATCCAGAAAGATTTTGCCAAAATTTCTACTAAGCTACCATTTCAAATTTTATCTTGTGTTGCAAAGTTCAGTGAATTCATCACATCTTATCTAGTTTATACTAATGAGAAATTTAGTATTAATCTTGGTCCTGGACAAATAGACATATCTTGTTATTTAAAATTTAAGACTTCAACAGTAGAAACTGAGGAAATAAAAGGTCATCTGGCATAAATTGTAAGAAGGTCTATACATGCCTGATACATTAATATCACAAAATAATAGATTAACAGGTTATTGATCATGACAATCATAAAAGTCAAACTGTATTTAAAGTCAGATGATCAGTATTTAAGTTTTAGCTCTTCTATATATTAACATTGTTCCTTTTCATCAATTAGTCAAGCATATTCAGGCCTTAATTTTTTAATCTATAAAAGAAAAGGGTTAGATTAGAAAAGAGGTATCAAATATTTTCAATTCTCAACATCCCTGTGGCTCACCAAACCAGACAAAAGTATAATTGATAAATATTTAATGAAATAAATGCAAATTTCATAGAACAGGAAAAATACTATTTTACTGTATGTTTCCAATTGTATGCAAAGGTTGATTTCAACATTCATCCATTAACATATGTATAAATTCCACATTTTTCTAATATTCTACCTTCTCAACCCCATCCACATGGTAGCAATTCTTGACTTTTTAATCTCCATATGAATTTACTTACAATTTTTTCTAGCTCATTAAAGTAATTTTTTGGAATTTTGATTGGTAGGGCACTAAATAGATAGTTTAGTTTTGGTAGAATTGTCATTTTTATTATATTAGCTCTACCTATCCATGAGCAGTTGATATTTGCCCAGTTATTTAAATCTGATTTAATTTGTGTGAGAAGTGTTTTATAATTGTTTTCAAAAAGATTCTGAGTCTGTCTTGGCAAATAGACTCCCAAGTATTTTACACTGTCTGAGGTTACTTTGAATGGAATTTCTCTTTCTAGCTCTTCCTGCTGTTTCTTGCTAGTCATATATAGGAAAGTTGAGGATTTATGGGGATTTATTTTATAACCTGCAACTTTGCTAAAATTGCTAATTGTTTCCAGTAGTTTTTTAGATGATTTCTTGGGATTCTCTAGGTAGACCATCATGTCGTCTGCGAATAGTGAGAGTTTTGTCTCTTCCTTCCCAATTCTAATTCCTTTAATTTCTTTTTCTTCTCTAATTGCTGATGCTAACATTTCTAATACTATATTGAATAGTAGCGGTGATAATGGGCACCCTTGTTTAACCCCTGATCTTATTGGGAATGCCTCTAGCCTCTCCCCATTGAGTATAATGCTTGTTGATGGTTTCAGATAGATACTGCTCATTATTTTAAGGAACAGTCCATTTATTCCTACACTCTCTAATGTTTTTAATAGGAATGGATGCTGTATTTTGTCAAAAGCTTTTTCAGCATCTATTGATATGATCATTTGATTGCTGATAGGATTGTTATTGATATAATTGAGTATACTAACAGTTTTCCTAATATTGAACCAACCCTGCATTCCTGGAATAAATCCTACTTGATCATAATGTATTATCCTAGTGATGACTTGTTGTAGTCGTTTTGCTAAGATTTTATTTAGGATTTTTGCATCTATATTCACGGGGGAAATAGGTCTATAATTTTCTTTCTCTGTTTTAACTCTTCCTGGTTTAGGTAACAGTACCATATTGGTTTTATAGAAAGAGTTAGGCAGAGTTCCATCTTTCCCTATTTTTCCAAAGAGTTTATATAGGGTTGGAAACAATTGTTCCTTAAATGTTTGGGAGAATTCACTTGTGAATCCATCAGGCCCTGGAGATTTTTTTTTTAGGGAGTTCACTAATGGCTTGTTGAATTTATTTTTCTGAGATAGGGTTGTTCAGGTATTTAATCTCTTCTTCATTTAACCTGTGCAACTTATATTTTTGTAAATATTCATCCATTTCACTTAGATTATCAAATTTATTGGCATAAAGTTGGGCAAAATAATTTCGAATTATTACTTTAATTTCCTCCTCATTGGTGGTGAGTTCACCTTTTTCATTTAAATACTAGCAATTTGGTTTTCTTCTTTCTTTTTTTAAATCAAATTGACCAGAGGTTTATCAATTTTATTGGTTTTTTCATAATACCAACTTTTGGTTTTATTTATTAATTCGATAGTTTTTTTGCTTCTAATTTTATTAATTTCTCCTTTGATTTTTAAAAGTTCTAATTTGTTATTTGATTGGGGATTTTTTATTTGTTCTTTCTCTAATTTTTTTAGTTGCATGTTTAGCTCATTGATTTCATCTTTCTCCAATTTATTCATATAAGCATTTAGAGCTATAATATATCCCCTGAGAGTTGCTTTGAATGAATCCCATAGGTTTTGGTATGTTGTTTCATTATTATCATTATCTAGGATAAAATGCTTAATTCTTTCTATAATTTGTTTTTTGGTCCACTCATTTTTTAAGATGAGTTTATTCAGTTTCCATTTTGCTCTGGGTCTATATCTCCTTGGACCAGTATTGCATATGACTTTTATTGCATTGTGATCTTAGAAAGATGTATTCACTATTTCTGCCTTTCTGCAGTTGATTATTAGGTTTTTGTGTCCTAGTACATGGTCAATTTTTGTATAAGTTCCATGTACTGCAGAGAAAAAGGTATATTCCTTCCTATCCCCATTCAGTTTCCTCCATAAATCTACCATATCTAATTTTTCTAACAATCTATTTACCTCCCTAATTAATTTCTTGTTTGTTTTATGATTTGATTTATCTAGATCTGGAAGCGGGAGGTTGAGGTCTCCTACTAGTAGAGTTTTGCTGTCTATGTCTTCCTGTAATCCTTTCAGCTTCTCCTCTAAGAATTTGGGTGCTGTACCACTGGGTGCATATATATTCAATATTGAAATTACTTTATTGTCTATGGTACCTTTTAGGAGGATAAAGTTTCCTTTCTTATCTCTTTTAACGCTATCTATTTTTGCTGCTGCTTTGTCTGAGATAAGGATTGCTACCCCTGCTTTTTTTTTTTTTACTTCAGCTGAAGCAAAATATATTTTGCTCCAACCTTTTACCTTTACTCTATATGTATCTCTCTGCTTCAAATGGGTTTCTTGTAAGCAGCATATTGTAGGATTCTGTTTTTTAATCCACTCTGCTATTTGCTTACGTTTTAAGGGAGAGTTCGTCCCATTCACATTTAAGGTTATGATTACTAATTCTTTATTCCCGTCTGTGCTATCTTCCCTCTGTTTGTATTTTTCCCCCCTTTCCCCCCCCTTATCCATATTTCCCTTCCCTCTGTTTTCCCTCCTATATCACTCCCTCCCCTTTCTTTCCCCTTTCCCTGTTCCCTTCCCTTCCTTTTGTTATTTCCCCTTATTTCTTCCACTCCCCGTCCCTTTCTCTGTCCCCCCCTCCCCTTTTCTCCTTTTACTTCTTGAAATGTTAGATGTTTTATAAGTTAACTGAGTATGTGTAGATTGACTTTAAGCCAAGTCTGATGAGAAGAAGATTCAGGTGTTTCTCCTCTACTCCCTTCTTCCCCTCTATTACCATAGGTTTTTTTTGTACCTCTTAGTGTAATGAGATTTGTCCCATTCAATCCCCTCCCTCCTCCCATCTCTTTCCTGTCCCCCTTTTTCGGGAGGTAGTGTATTTTTTTAGATCATTCTATCCAAGTCATAGAAAATTATGAGTGTCTGTCCCTTCTAGTTCTGTATATTCTATCAAATATAGTCAAAATTCCTGAGAGTTATTAGAGTCTTTCTCCACAGTGGAGTTAAAGCCAGTTACATCCCATTAAATATCAGTTTCATGGATAGGTCATGGATGTCCAGCATTTCTGGCTTGGTAGATTCTCTCTGTTAGAGTTACATTTCTCAGGATTCTCAGGATTTATGAGAGTCTCTACCCACCCCCATGCTGGGATATAGCCAGTTTCAACTTGCTGGATTGCATTTTTTTTCCTTTTACCGCCCCCCCCCCCCCCCTTTTTTACCTTTTCATGTGTCTCTTGAACCTCCTGTTTGATATCCAAATTTTCTGTTTAACTCTGGTCTTTTCATCAGAAATTTTTGGAATTCTTCCATTTCGTTAAATGTCCATTTTTTCCCTGGAAGATAAGGCTCAGCTTTGCAGGAAAGTAGATTTTTGGCTGCATTCCAAGCTCCCGTGCTCTTTGAAATATCTCATTCCAGGCCCTTCGATCCCTTAAGGTTGATGCAGCCAGGTCCTGTGTGATCCTTACTGTGGCTCCTTGTTATTTAAATTGTTTCTGTCTGGCTGCTTGCAGGATTTTCTCTTTTATCTGATAGTTCTGGAGTTTGGCCACAACATTCCTTGGTGTTTTCCTTTTAGGATCTTTTTCTGGTGGGGATCGATGTACTCTTTCAATAACTACTTTGCCCTCTGATTCCATGATATCGGGACAGTTTTCCATCACTAGATACTGTAATATTAAGTCCAGGCCTTTTTTTCTCTTCAATGCTTTCAGGAAGTCCTATAATTTTCAGGTTTCCCCTCCTCGATCTATTCTCGAGGTCAGTGGTTTTGTTGATGAGGTATTTCACATTTGCTTCTATTTTTTCTATTTTTTGATTTTGTTGAACTGACTCTTGCTGTCTTGTGGAGTCATTAGTTTCTGTAGACTCCATTATTTTTTGGGGGGAGGAGTTTTCTTCATTAACCTTTTCCAATTGGTCGATTCTACTTTTGAAAGAGCTTTCCATTTGACCAATTGAGGTTTTGAGAGAATTAATTTCTGTTTTCATTTGCTCATTTGAGGATCTGAGAGAATTATTCTCATTTTGCAAGGTATTGTCTCCCCCCAAATTTTCCAGTTGATTTTTAAACTCCTTCCTTATTTCTTCAAGGAAGTCTTTCTATTCTGGAGACCAGATTGTATTCTCCTCAGAGGTTCCAGGTCTCTCTGGGTTGGGGTCTTTCCCTTCCAGGAATTTTTCTGTGGATCAACCTTTCTGCTGACCCTTCTTCATTATGCTAAGACCTTGAGTTGGGTGGGGCTGGTTCACCTGGGCTTGGGATCTCTAAAGGCTTTACTGAGTTCAGTTTCTCTGGCTGGCCAGTGGGAGGAGCTGGTTGTCCTCTCTGGGGTGTCTGTGACCTTGGTTGTGAGGCCTTCTCCCTTTGCTTGAGGGAGGAAATTGGAGCTATTGAATTCTTTTGCCTTCAATCAATGGTGGGCTTTACCCTGGCCTGAGGTGATTCCTCAGCTGGGCTGGTTCTTTTGCTCACACAGCTGGGCCTGAGGCAGAAATAATTTGCATTTGTTTGGGAGGAGGCCTCAGTGCAATGGAGGCATGGGCTCAGAGTTTCTCAGACTTGAGGAGCCCAGGGATGGTGTCTGCAGCTGTCCTGCACCAGACCTCTCCCTGCAGCCCCTCCCCCAACCTCCAGGGGGACAGCCCCAACACCAGCACATCTGCTTCCCCACGGACCCAAGCCCCCTTCTTCCAGCCCCACCGCTGATCCAGCAGGTCTGGCTCTGGGGCCCTCAGACTCCCATTTCCGATTCAGCTGTTGTTCTGGCTGATCTTCCCTGAGATCTCAGACTCACCTGCAGGTACTCATCCAAGGCTGCTGGGGGAGACAAATCCTGAGGTAGATTTTCCTCTCCTGGCTTTTCTTTCTGGGTTTCCTGGTTCGGGTTTCTTTTAAGAGGTTTGTTTCATGTGATAGATGGGGAAGAGATCAGGAGACTTTAGAACTGTGCCTGTCTTCTCTCCACCATCTTGGCCTATTTCTGAAGAGTTTTAAAAAAGTAAATGTAAAAGGGCACTGAAAAAACAGAATTGTTTTAAACATATGTTGGTTCCTAAAAGGGAAGATCTCATAGTTCTAATTATTTAGAACTCTACTGCTCTAAGGAAAATTAGAGAATAGAATATAATTGAAGAGAATGAACCTAAAGGACATGGGTATAAATTGAGTCTTGTCTCTCACTTGAAGAGGTCCAAGATAATATCACTGTGTTTGAGACAAAAAGCCCTGAAAGAAAAGCAGGAGTATTAACTTTAACTTAAGCGTCTCATAACCCTTTGACTCACTTTAAACACAAGGTGCTAAATACCTTGTCTAATGAGGGCATTATAACCTGTGAGGACCTGAGACAATGACTGTTAATTATAACCATTTGTAAAGTTCTCCAGAGAGACCTCCAGAGCCTCCCTGTACTTAGAGAGCTTCAAGATTCTTACAGTTAATTTGATCAGAATCAGGTACTTCACTTGACAAGGGGATAAATACTCTGGGTGGGGAGGGAGGAGGTAAAGTGGGAGAGACAATAGGCCTTTGGGGGGGAACAAATAGTTCAAGAAATGATATGGATTTGAATGATACTCTGCCTTGCAAGGAGGATTATGTATACTTGGAAGATATGAGAAATGAGTGTAAGGTAAGAAATGATTATAATTATAATTTGATGCAATTTGAGTAAATGCTGCTTATCAAACATTCAAGTAAAAAAATCTGTGATGCTATCTTGAAAAAAAATAGGAGCTTACACATTAATCAAATAATCAAACTTTGATTGATGAGACCTGATTAATAATGTCAAAGCATCAAGAGAAGAGGCAAAAAAGATTTATAATTTTAGAGGGAAAGAAGGAAGACTGTGAATGTTGAGTAAATTCTATTCAATAGATTTAGCCTAGTGAGGAAATAAGATACATTCCAACTTAGGTTTAAAGATCTAACCTCATTTACAGGGAAAGGGGCAGAGAAAGTGAAAGACAAGAGAAAGATAAAAGGGAAGGGAACATATAAGTGAAAATAAATGGAAAGTTAAATTGCTGAAAGAAAAGTCAAAGGTGAAAGGTAGTAAAATTTTGTTGAGGAGGACTAAGAGAAAAGGAAAGAGATAAATATAAATGGAGAAAGATGACATGGAGGGAAATATAAAATTAGTTACATTAACTGTAAATAGGAATGGGATGAACTGCCCCATAAAATGGAAGTGGATAGCCAAATGGATTAAAAGCCAGAATCCTACAATATTTTGCTTACAAGAAAAATTTGAAGCAGAGAGAGAAACACTGGGTAAAGGTAATAGGATGGAGAAAAGTATATTATGCCTCAGCAGAAGTAAAAAAATCTGGAGTAACAAGCCTAATTCAGACAAAGAAAAAGCAAAAATCAGTTTCATCAAAAAGGGGAAAAGGAAGGAAACTACATCTTCTTAAAAGAAAACATGTAATGAAGTTACATCATTACTAAACATGTATGCACCTAGTGATATAGTAATCAGATTGCTAGAAGAAAAGCTGAGTGAATTATAGGGAGAAATAGACAGCAAAATTTTATTTTGTTGAGACATCAATCTCCCTCTCTCAGAACTAGATAAATGAAACAAAAAATAAACAAATTGGAAGTTAAGAAGGTGAATATATATATATATATATATATATATATAGATATATAGATATATATATAGATATATATATATTTGGATTTTTAGGTGACATGGCCAAGTTCACACAGCTAGACAGCTAGGTAATTATTAATTGTCTGAGGCCAGATTTGAACTGAGATCCTCCTGACTCCAGAGCCAGTGCTCTATTCACTATGCCACCTAGCCACCCTCAAGGTTGAATGAAATATCAGAAAACATAGATATGATAGACCTCTGGAGAAAACTTAATGGAATAGAAAAGAATATATATTTTTCTTGGCAGTACATGGCACGTTCACCAAAATTGACCTTGTAGTAGAGCACAAAAGCCACATAATCAAGTGCAGAAAGGCAGAAATAATATATACACACTTATCAGATCATGATGCAATAAAAATTACATGTAATAAAGGGCCAGGAAAAGATAAAGCAAGAACGAATTGGAAATTCAATTCACCATCTTGTTGACATATGATTTTAATCTTTGATTTTTTGTTTATTTTAAGGCAATGGAGTTAAGTGACTTGTGAAAAGTCACACAGCTATGTAATTATTATGTGTCTGAGGCAGATTTGAACTCAGGTCCTCCTAACTCCAGGACCTCTGCTCTATCTACTGCACCACCTAGCTGCCCCTCAGTACCATTATTTTAAATAATGGATGGATCAAATAGCAAATAATAGAAATAATCAATAATTATATCCAAGAAACTGATAATAATGTGACATCATACCATAATTTTTGGGATGCAGCCAACGCAGTTTTAAGGAGAAGCTTTTTATCTGCAATTGCCTATGTGAATAAAATAGAGAAAGAGGAGATCAGTGAATTGGGTATGCAACTAAAAAGCTAGAAAATGAACAAATTAAACATCCACAACTATAAATCAAATTAGAAATTCTGAAAATCAAGTGAAGTATTAGTAAAATGAAAATTAAGAAAACCTGTGATCTCACAAATAATGAGTAGATTTTATGAAAAGTCAGTAAAATATACAAACCTCTGGTTAATCTGATTATTAATCTGATATTAACATCTGATTAATTTGATTAAAAAAGGAAGGTAACTGAATTACCTTATCAAAAATGAAAAGGGTGAACTAACCACTAATGAGGATGAAATTAAAGTGATAATTCAGAGCTAATTTTCCAAACGGTATGCCAATAAATTTGATAACTTGAGTGAAATGGATGAATATTTACAAAAATGCAAACTGCCCAGATTAACAGAAGAGGAAGTAAATTAATTAAATGATCCCATTTCACGAAAAGAATTTGTAGAAACTAACAGTAAACTCCCTAAGAAAATGTCTCCATGTCCAGATGGATTTACAAGTGAGTTCTTTCAAAAAATTAAGGAACATTTAATTCCTATTCTACATAAACTATTAAAAATGGGAGAGGAAGGATTTCTGCCAAACTCATTTTATGACACCAACATTGTGCCAGTATCTGAACCAGGAAGGACGAAAACAGACAAACAAAATTATGGATGAATCTCCCTAATGAATATTGATGCAAAAATCTTAAATAAAATTTCAGCAATGAGACTTCAGCAAGTTTTTACCAGGATAATACACCATGATCAGGTTGGTTTTATACCAGGTAGGCAGGCCAAGTTCAACAGTAGGAAAAACACTCAACATAATTAATCATATCCATAGCAAAACCAAGAGAAATAGATGATGAATAAAAAGCTCAATAGATGTTTTGATAAAATAGAACATCCATTCCTTTTAAAAACACTAGAAAGGTTAGGAATCAATGACATTTTCCTTGAAATAATAAATAGTATCTAAAACTGTCAACAACTATTATAGTTAACGCATTTCTAATAAATTCAGTGGTGAAAGTAGGATGCCCATTATCACCATTACTATTCAATATATTATTAGAAATAATAGCAGTATTAATAAGAGAAAAAAATTTGATGGAATCAGAATTGGCAATGAGGCAGCAAAATTTTCAGTTTTTGCAAATGATATGATAGTATACCTAGAAAATCCAAGAAAATCATCTAAAACCTCCTTGAAACAATTAACAATTACAGCAAAGTAGCAGGAGACACACACACACACACACACACACACACACACATATATATGTGTATATATATATGAACAAGAAAGCCCAAGAGCAAGAGATAGAAAGAAAAATGCCATTCAAAATAACTGTAGACAACATTAATTACATGGGAATCTATCTCTCAAGAGAAATCAAGAAACTCTATGAACACAGTTATAAAGCACTCCCCACTCAATGAAAGTCATATCTAAATAATTGGAAGAATGTCAAATGCTCATACTTAGTTCAAGCTAATATAATCAAAATGACAATTCTACCCAAAATAATTACTTATTCAACTCCATACAATCAAACTACCAAATAACTACTTTACGGAGATAGGAAAAAATAGGAACAAAATTCATCTGGAGGACCAAAAGGACAAGAATAGTAAGGGAACTGAATTGGAAAACTGTAAAGGAAGTTGGCCTTAGCTCTACCAGATCTACAACTATACTATAAAGCAGCAGTCATCAAAATTGTCCAGTTCTGGTTAAGAAATAGAGTAAAGGATCAGTGCATTATGAATGTTCAAAAGAACTGCAGTAAATGAGTACAAAAATCTACTATTTGACAAACGCAAAGACATCAGCCTCTTGGATAAGAACTCACTTTTTTAACAAAAATTATTATGAAAATTGGAAAAGAGTATGGCATAAACTAGACATTGATCCATATCTCACAACTTATACCAATATAAGGTCAAAATGGATACAGGGTTTAGACATAAATAGTGATATCATAGATAAATTAATAGACCCAAACTACTAATTTATCTGATCTGTGGAAAAAGGATAAATTTATGACAAAATAAGAATTAGAGCACATTATAAACTGAAAAATGTATGATTTGGAATATATTGTATTAAAAAGTTTTGCACTAATAAAATCAAGGCTTCCACATTTGGAAGAAAAGCAGAAAGTTGGGAAACAATCTTCACAGCCAGAACTTCTGATAAAAGTCTCATTTCTAAAAATATATAGAGAATTACATAAAATTTATAGGATCACAAGTCATTCCACAATTGATTAATGGTCAAAGGATATGAATAGACAATTTTCAAATGAGGAAATTAAAGTTATATATAATCATATGAAAAAAATGTTCCAAATCACTATTGATTAGAGAAATGAAAATTAAAAAAATGAGGTATCATCTCACCCCTATTAGATTATCCCATAAGAGAAAAGGAAAGATGATCAATGTTGGAGAGGTTGTGGGAGGACTGGGAAATTCATTAATTGATAGTGGAGTTGTGGAGAGATCCACCCTTTTTGGTAAGCAATATAGAATAATGTCCAAAGTGCAATAAAACTGTTCATACTCTTTAACCCAGCAAATCTAATTCTAGGTATATATCCAGCAGAAATTTTTTAAAATTTGAGAAGTCCTACATGTTCCAAAATATTCATAGCAGTTCTTTTTGTCCTGGCAAAGGACTGGAAATTGAGGGGATGCCCTTCAGTTGGGGAATGACTAAACAATTTATGATAAGTGAATACTATGGAATATTATTTTTCTATAATTAACAATAAATGGTTGGACTCTAGAGAAGCATGACTTACAGGTCTGATGTTGAGTGAAGGGAGTAGAACCAAGATAACAATGTAGTCATCAATAACATTATGAAATGAACAACCTGGATGGAAGCAGCTCCTCTCAATAATTCACAGAACTAGGGCAACTGTGTCTGACTGATTATGGATTATATTATCTCCAACCAGAGTAAGGGAAAACAAAAAAAAAACACCCACACCCACACACACACACAAAAACAGAGAGACAATTAACCCTTATGAATCTAAGTAAAGATTTATCTCACTTAGGTTAGTAAGGGCAATATAGTCAACATAGGTGGGAGACCTGCAAAACCAGTGGGAGACTCTTAACCACACTGCAACTCAAGACCAGGTACAACAAGCTAGCAGTGTTGCAAATCCACTGCAAGATTCCCAAACCCATCTTGGAAACGAATGTTTCAGCCCCAGGAACACTGGTGGAACAGGAAAGACTCAACTGGGCTACTCTAACACAGGGAACAAACTGTTAACAATTGACACATTTGCATCACATTAGGCAAATGGGAAAATGTGAATCATACCCTAATGCTCAGAACAAAAAGCATATAACTATATCCTTGATGCCCTAGTAGTAGAGCTCAAAAAGAAAAATTAACCAAAAACCCAAATTATAGAAAGAGATAACTGAAAATATATGGTATTAAAATATAATAAAGATAAAAATACCATATCAGAATAGGAAAGCAATGATAAAATGCTTACATGTCAAGTCTCAATGTGGTTTATAAATTGGTCTCAAATTCAATAGGTCCTCCTGGAAGAGGTCAAAAATGATTTCATAAGCCAAAAAAAAGAGATGAAGAGGAAAAATTGAGAAAATAAATGTGAGTTATACAGGTGAATTATGAAAAATTAACTGAAGAAAACATCAACTTTACAAGCAAAATTGAAAAAATGGAAAAAAGAAATCAAGTCATTTAAAAGTAGAAATGGTCAACTGGAAAAGAAATACAATTCATCAAAAAAGGAAAATTAGTCATCTAGAATATGAATATAATTCCTAAAAAGTAAAATTAATCAACTTAAAATGTAAACACAAAGGTTACCCAAATAAAATAAAACCCTAAAGCTTAGAATTACAAAAAATGAAATTAAAGACTATGAGATCCCAAAATTCCATCAAGCAAAACCAAAATTATGAAAAAAATTTAAGAAAGGGTGAAGTACCTCCTTGGAAAAGTGACTGACCTTGAAAATAGCTCCAGAAGAGAAAACTTTTGAATTATTGGTGTATTTGAAAACCATAGTCAAAAAAGGACCTGAAAAATGTATATAAGATATTATCATCGAAAACTGCCATGATATACTAGAACAAGAACATAAAATAATCCTTGGAAGAATTCATCAATCACCCTATAAAGTGACTCCCCCCCCCAAATAAAGACTCCACAGTATACTGTAGCCAAATTTTGTAATTCTCAGTTAAAAGAGAAGAAAACTAAAAATAACCTAAGAAAGCAATTTAAATATCTGGGACCCACAAGCAGGATTGTGCAGGTCTTAATCAGTTTCATCATTAAAGATTTGAAGACCTGAAATATAAAATTCCAAAGGACAAAGGCCCTTGGATCATTACCAATAATCAGATAGCCAGAAAAGTTCAACATATTCTTTCAGGAGAGAAGATGGACTTTCAGATATATTTGATAAACATACCAGAACTGAACAGAAATATTCATCTTCAAAAATAAGTATCAGGGGATGAATTAAAAGGTAAATGGAAAGGGAGAAAATATTAGTCATTATGAATAAATTATCTGGGAAGCAGAACCAGGAGAACAATTTGCACTTTAAAAGCAGCATTATGAGATGATTTACCTTGATGGAAGCAGCTCCTCCCAGCAGTTCAGAGAGTTAGGACAATCATATGTAACCAACCATGGACAATGATATCCCCATCCAAAGGAAGAAAAATAAAAGAAAACAAAAAATAATCTTTCAGAATCTGATGAGCACTTTATACAAATGATCTCTTATGTATCTCTTTCCATAAATTCTAATTCATTATACCAAATATGACCAGTCTGTAAGCATGTTTATCAAAAACATGAATCTACAGTGTACAAACTGATTGGTCATTGCTGAGGAGAAGGAGGATGGAAGGAAATATATATGTGCATATTGATGAAAAAAATTTTAAAATATTTAAAATAAATAAAATATCTGTGCAGGTAAAGATGGCAGCTTGAGGCCAACATTCTCCCAAGCTTTTCCCTACCAAAGATAAATGAAGCTTCTATTCTGACATTCAAGCTACAGATCCCTCCAAGAAAATGGAGATTCCAAGAAGTTTTCAATGATAGACATCATTGAGGATATATGCAGTGAAGGTCTATCTCTGTGGGAGAAAGGGTTAAGTGAAGTCCAGGAGGCAGGAGAATGGGTAAAGACAGCTGCAGGCTTTCAGTCACAGTGCAGTCCAAGTTCTGACAGCCTGACAATAGCAGAGGTCCGGACCCTGGGAACACCAATGTAAAAGACAGGATTGGGTCAGGAACAAATCACTGCTAAGTCAGAACCTGGACATAAAAGTAGGAAACAAATCTCTGCAAAGTCAAGTTTGGACTGCATAGTAAACAACTTGGTCAAAACAACAAGGCAGGCATCAGATCCCAGTTCCAGCAAGGAAAAAAAAATGCCTAGATCCACACGCCCTACACTATGGGAGCAGAGATAATACAACAAAGATTAAAAAAAGAACTGAAAGGGGGCTCAGCTCACTATAGAAAACTACTTTACAGACAAAGACGATAACAGTGCCATGTCTAAAGAAGAAATCAGTGAAAAGTCACTCATGAGAAGTCTCAGAACAGGCTATGAATTAGAGTCAAATCTAAAAGCTCATCAAAGACCTTTAAAACAATTTAAAAGCCAAAGAAGAAAGAAGAAAAATTGGAGGAAAAAAAGAAATGAGAGTCATGCATGAAAATTATGAAAAATTAACCAGAGAATTGATGAGTTTTTGGATTTGAGTCCAATTCATAGACTGTATTGAGACTTCCCCTGTGAGTAACACAAAAGATAATTGAAAAAAATGAAACTTGAAAAATTAGAATTGAACACATAATAAACAATGAAGCTACAAGACCACAAGATGCCATCAAACAAAATAAAAACACTGAAAAAAGTGAAGAACATGTGAAGTAAATTTTAAGGAAAACAAATGGCCTGAAAAATAGTTTCAGGAGAATCTATAAATCATCAAACCAGAAGAAAGCCTAGATCAAAAAAAAAAAAAAGAACTTGGAAAACATCCTGCAGGAAAACATTTGAAATATGCTAGAACATGAAGAGAGTATGACCATTTAAAGAATTCACAGTCCCTTCTAGAAAAAAAAGGCCCCAGAATAAAATAATCATTTTGATTTATAGCCAAATTCAAGATCTCTGTAATAAAGGAGAGAATATTGCAAGCAGCAAAAAGAAAACAATTCAAATACAAAAGAAACACAATCAGACTCACACAGCATCTATCAGTCTTAACACTGAAGGACTGGAAGATCTGGAATACCATGTCAGTAGACAAAGGATCTGGGATTACAAACAAAAATTTGCTACCCTGTTAAATATACCATATATTGTCAGGGGAAAAAAGCTATGTCCAGTTCAATGAGATAGAGTACCTACCAAATTTCCTGATACAAAGACCAGAACTGAAAAGAGAATTCAATCACCATATACATGACTCAAGAGTTGCAGAAAAATGTAAATAAAAAAGTGAAGGAAAAAATGAAACAAAAGAAATGTTGTTCAAGAGCATCAAATTGTATATAACCCTAAAAGGGAAGATATAACACTTCTAATTCTTGAGAAATTTACTTCTCTTGGGGTAATTAAAGAGTCAAATATAATTGAAAAATTTAGCCTTAAAGGATTTGGTATAGATGAGTCTTGATGCTCCATTGAAGAGGTCCAGGATCACTTCACTGTGTTTGAGACAAAAAGGCCTGATCAAAAGCAGGGGTGTTTACTCTAAAGTTAAGTGTTCCCATTATCTTTAGACCCACATTATCTCTGCTGTGCTGACGAAGCTTATCAATAACTCTGGTGAGGGCATCATAAACCAAGTGATCCTGAGTTGGTGTTTCCCATAGCTTAAAATCATTTATAAAGTTCTCAAGTGAGACTTCAAGAGCCTCAGTACCTAGAACCTTTTAAGATTATTATTGCTAATTACATCAAGGTTTGAGTTAGTCTCTGCTTCTCTTAACAAGGGGTTAAGTATCTTGGGTAGGGAGGGCAGGGTAAAGTCTGAGAGAAAATAAATATTGGGGGAGGGGCACAAATAATTCAAGAATTTATTGGCTTTGGATGATACTTTGGATCATGAGGAGGATTGTAGACCTTAGAGGGTACTTGACAAGGGACTTTGGTAGAAAAAATTAATATAATTATAATTTGATGCAATCTGAGACAATGCTGCACATCAATCGCATAAAAAATTGTGATTGATGATATCTGAAGAATAGTGCTTAAAAGATAAATAACATGCAGTGAAAAGGAAAAAAAGTAAAATAATTCTAGAGAAAGAAGGGAGAGTGTGAACACTGAAATTCTATTTAATAAATTTGACACAAAGAAGGAAAAAGATACATTTCTACTTGGATTTAAAAATCTATCCTAATCTACAGGGAACAGAGCTCTCTTGGGGAAAAGAGAAAAATAAGGGAAGAAGGGACTGATAAAAGGGAAGGTGAAAGTATAAGTGAAAATAAACTGAATGTTTAATTTTATAAGAAATGTTAAAGGGGAAAGGGAGTAAAACTTTGATGAGAAGGAATAGGAGAAAAGAGAAAAATAAAAGTGGGGAAAGTATGGAAGGAAATAATGAATTAGTAAACTTAATAATAAATGTGAATGGAATGAACTATCCCATAAACTGGAAGTGGATAGCAGAATGTAGAAAAAAGAGCAATCTATCTTATTTAAAAAGGATAAGGAAGAAAGAGACATTATCTTTAAAGTCACCATTGGTAATGAAACTATATCATTATAACCCATGTATGAACCTAATGGTATAGCATCCAAATTCCTACAGGAAAAGCTGACTGACTTATGAGGAGACATAGACAACAAAACATTAATAATGGGGGACCTCAACCTCCTTCTCTCAGAACTAAATTAATCTAACCATAAAATAAACAAGAGGGAAGTTAAGAAGATGAATTTTCTTGGCAGTACATGACACATTGAGAATGGGTGGATCAAACAGCAAATAATAGAGATTATCAATAATTATATACAAGAAAATGATACTAATGAGATCAAATCAAAATCTTTGCAATGCAGCAAAGACAGCTTTGAGTAGAAACTTTATATCTCTAAATCCTTTTTGAATAAAATAGGGAAAGAGGAGATCAGTGAATTGGACATGTAACTAAAAAAAGCTAGGAAAAAGAACTAATTAAATATCCCCAATTAAATAACAAATTAGAAATTCTGAAAATCAAGGAAGAGATTAATAAAATTGAAAGCAAAAAAAAATCTTTGAGCTATAAATAAAACCAGAAGTTGCTTTTATGAAAAAGTCAATAAAATACACAAACTTTTGTTTAATGTGATTAAAAAAAAAGTAGAGTACCAAATTACTAGTATCAAAAATGAAAAGCTTGAATTAATACCAATGAAGAGGAAATTAATGAGATAAGTTAGAACTACTTTGCTGAACTATAAGCTAATAAATTTGATAACTTGGGTGAAATGGATGAATATTTAAAAAAATTCAAACTGACTAGATCAACAGAAGAGGAGAAATTAAATACTTAAATAAACCCATTTCAGAAAAAAGAAATTGAAGAAACCATCAATAAACTCCCTAAGTAAAAATCTCCAAGTTCCGATGGATTTACAAGAGAATGCTATTAAATATTTATGGACCAACTAATTCTATTCTACATACACTATTAAAAATAGGAGGAGAAGGACTTCTGCCAATTTTTTTCATGATGCCAACATGGTGCTGATACCTAAACCAGGAAGAACCAAAACAGACAACGAAAATTATAGATCAATCTCCCTAATGAATATTGATACAAAAATCTCAAATAAAATTTTAGCAATGAGATTATAGAAAGTTAGTACTAAGATATTACACCAAGATCAGGTAAGGTTTATACTAGGTAGGCAGGAATATTTTAAAATTAGGAAAACACTCAATATAATTGAACTTATCAATACTAAAACTAACAGAAATCATATGAATATCTCAAAAGATGCTGAAAAATTTTGATAAAACACAATGTCCATTTGTATCAAAACTCTAGAAAGTTTGGGAATAAATGGAGTTTTCCTTAAATAATGAATAGTATCTATCTAAAACCATCAAAATATTTCGAATAGGAATAAACTTGGAGCATTTCCAATAGAATCAAGTCTGAAACAAAGATGCCAATTATCAGCATTACTACTTAATATTGTATTAGAAATGCTAACTGTACTAATTAAAGAAGAAAAAGGAATTGAAAGGATCAAAGTTGACAATGAGGAAGCAAAGCTTTCACTCTTTGCAGATGATATATAGGCATACTTAGAGAACCCAAAAAAATCAGCTAAAAATTCCTGGAAGCAATTAACAAATCCAGCAAAATTGCAGGATTTAAAATAAAGTCATATAAATCCTTAGCTTTTCTGATGAAAAAATATAAAGGAAGATGACCTAACTCTACCATGTCTAAAACTATACTGTACAGTGACAGTTATCAAAATTGCCTGATAGTAGTTTAAGAAAAATAGTAATGGACCTGCGGATTAGGATATGTTCAAAGAAATTACAGTTCATGGATACAGTAAGTTGACAAACCAAACACATCCGTTTGAGGAGTAAGAACTCATTATTTGGCAAAAATTGTTGGGAAAACTGGAAAATAGTATGGCAAAAACTAAGCATAGTTTTACACATGTCTCACACACAGTACCAAAATAAAACCACAATGGGTACAGGATTTAGACATAAAGGGCAATACCATAGACCAAGAAATACTCTATCTCACTATCAGATCTATGGAAAGGGGATACATTTATGACCAAACAAGAATTAGAGCATGTTATAAACTGCAAATTAATGATTTTGATTTTATTAAATCAAAAAGATTTTACACTAATGAAATCAATGCTGCTAAATTTAGAAGGAAAGCAGAAATCTGGGAAACAATCTTCACATCAGAGTTACAATAAAGGTCTCATTTCTAAAATATAAAAAGAATTGCATTCAATTTATGAGGTTTAAGTTATTATCCAATTGATAAATGGTCAAAGGAAATGACTTAGTTTTAAATGAAGAAATTAATTTTATATATTTATTCATATGAAAATTCTTCAAATTATTGTTGTTTAGAGAAATGCAAATTAACACAACTATGAGATATCACCTCATAACTAAGTATGATTCACTAAGATGAGAAAAAGGAAAAATTATAAAATCCATTTCACTCAAGTTATCAATTGTTCCAGCCTAAAATATTTAGAAGGTGGGAGACATATCTGTGGTATGTAGATGGAATATAACCACTTTGGTACACAAGTGGTAGGATCAGGTGGTAGCAAAGGAAGCAACCACAACTTCAGGAGCTCTGAAGTTAAGGACAATAAATGGAACTGACAATTGGTCAGAAAGAGATTTCTTTTATCCCTAGGTCTAGAAGTAATACAGAAGCAGACACTGTTTAGTAAGTCCTTCACCTCTATCTACTTCTGAGTCATAGTTCAAGTTCAGAGAGAATTACTTTTAATTAAGCAACTGTTTGGCAACTTTCTTGTCTTTATCCATTTCTGCATCATAGTTCAAGGACAAAGGAAAGCACTTTCATCCAAGAGGGACGGGAAGCCATAAGGGAAAAATATTACTGCAAACTCCATTAATCAAGGATTAAGAAACATTATCTATTCTGATCCTGAGGGAGACGGGGTCAATTTTGATTACAATCCTGAGGCATCATGGGCTCTTCGAGGGTAATGACAAAAGTGAAGAACAATTGAGCAATGATCTCACACCTTCCCTGATCAAACCACCATGGAATCACCAACAACTTTCAGTCTTTCAAAAACAACTCTGAAAAGACAGTGGAAAAGAGACTGAAGCTAGAGACAGTCCTTTGCCTATGCAGGGAATAGAATCAAACATTTACATTATGGTCCAAATCAAAAATTACATTAAAAAAATTAGCAAAAATGAACAAACAAGATAAAAAGACCCTAATCATGAAAATTTTTATGTTGACAGGGATGATTAAGATACAATTTCAAAAGAAGACATTGAAATCAACATTTCCACAAGCAAAGCCTGAAAGGGAAAAAAAAGTGAATTGTTCACAAGACTAGTAAGATTTCTAAGAAAAGTGAAAAATTATTCTCAAAGTTAAATATAAGTGATAGAGGAAAAAGTAAGCAAAGAAAATCATGCAAAGGAAGAAAATTATGAAAAAGATTATAATATTTTTAGAAAACAAGGCATTAAAAATCTTTGAAAATAAAACCTTAAAAATAAAATTAGTCAAAAGGAAAAAGAAGTACAAAAATTCCTTGATGAAAATAACTTTTTAAAAAACAGAATTGTCAAAATAGAAAAATATTGAGTTCCAAATATTTCTCCTACCCTCCCTTTCTTCCCTCCTCCCCATGAAGCCAAGGAATGTAATATAGGTTAGACATGTACTGTCATGGAAAAGATATTTCCATATTAGTCCTGATGTGAAAGAATTCAGAATATAAGGGAAAATGACAAGAAAGAAAAAAAGACATGTAAATAACTGAAAATCATGTGCTTTGGTGTTTCAGACTACATAATTGGGTTTTTCTGACTATGGATGGCATTTTTCATTTTGTCTTTTGGGATTATCTTTCCTCATTGTGTTTCTAAGAGAGGCTAAATATAATATCATTGATCATTACACAAGGTTTGCTGTTAATATTTACAATGGTCTCCTGTAAATGCTCACCTCACTCATCATCAGATCAAGTAAGTTTTTCCAAGTTTTTTTTTCTGGAATCTGCATACTCATTTTTCCTTTTAGAAAACTAGTATTCCATTACATTTATATACCACAAATTGTTCAGCCAGTTCCCATTTGATGAGCATTCTCTCAACTTCTGATTGTTTGCTGGTCCAAAAAGAGCTGCTATACGTATTTTCGAAAATGTGGAATATTTTCCTCCTTTTTAAATCATCTCTCTAGGATATAGCCAGTAGAGGTCAAATATATGCATATATTTATAACCCTTTGGGAAGAGTTTTAAATTGCTCTCCAGAATGGTTGAATCACTTCACAACTCCACCAACAGTGAATTAGTGTCACAAATTTCCCACATCACCTCCAGCATTTATTATTTTTCTTATCTATCATATTAGCCAATTTGACAAGATCTTCTACCCCTCTTGTTTCCTATATTATGTTGACAGAAGTCCATTGTTGCCTTTTTCTTCCCCCTTCCTTCTTTGTGTTTTTTTTATTTAGGCTGCCATTCATTACTTCCTCATACTCATTCCTGTAAAGATCCATTCTACTCAACCCAGTTATAATAAGAAAAATCCAGATTCTCATCCATTTCAGATGTTCATTGTGCTGATGAAAGAGCCAAGTTAAAAACAGGATCTTGACTGTTCGCCTGAATTTTAACCTGAATCACAGCATCAGTCAATACCTTATGAAATGAACTACTGGAAATTATTAAAAATAGTAATATTAAATCACATGTAATATGTACTTACATTTACACTAAAAGTAACAATGGCAACAGTAGTAATACAATGTTAAGAGATCTTTTATTCAAATCTAAGTAGAAATAGGATATTCAGGGAACAAACTGAAAAGAAATGCATTAACAATGTAGTGAATGATGGTGAGACA